>NC_138768.1:819763077-819825577 GCF_965119305.1 Pelophylax lessonae
CGGATGACCACATAAGTCTAGCCAACTGCCGGAATTTCCTGTCCAATCTGGACAGGATTTTCAGGTTCATTTATGTAACAAAAGACACATTCGGTTTTTTTTAGCTCTCTGGAAAGACTCTTAAAGACTTATTAAGCCAGAAAAAAAACAAAACAAGGAAACAATTCACTATTGGCAGAAGAAACGGTAACAGTATAATTAAAGGAACACAAGCTCATTCTTTATGGTCCTACACATTCAAGTGTCAAGATGGAGCACTTGGCTCACACTGCTTAAGTTCTTTATGACACCTGGCAAGAAGAGGTTCCTTGAACTGCAGCACATATTACACTCAAGCACTTCCTATAGCCTTAGCTGGTTATGTGTAACTTAAAAATGAACCAGACACCAGATATATTTTAGCATGTTAAGATTACACTGTTGCTTCACAAAAAAAAATAAAAATGAAAGCCCAGCAAATAAAAACACAATCTTTATCCAGTGCCCCACTGCCCACACGGCCAATCTTTCCTCTCTGTCGATCACAAAGAATCTTTTGCATTGTGAATATGGGACACTGGCCCCCAATGGGCACTGTGGTTCCTCGCAACTGTCCCTATAATTTTACTGTGTTCTGTAGTAGTTTAAGGATTGGGAGTGGAAACTACAAAGTGCAGAGGGGGGGGGGGGGGGGGTTTAGGCAAAGGGCATTCCCGAAGGGGTAGCCCATGAAGTATCAGATATAGAAGATTCGGTAGGCCAGCGGTCCCCAACCTTTTTGGTACCAGGGACTGGTTTCAAGGCAGCCAATGTTCCCAGAGACCGGCAGAAGTATGTTGGTGGACGGCTCGGGGGATAGGATATTCACAGAGTCTGTCTTCAGCCCACCTTCACACTGCAACCCCCCCCCCCCCCCCCTTACAGCACAGTCCCTCCCAGTGTCCACAGTCCCCTTTACATCATAGTTCCCCCATTAAAGCAGTCCACAGTGTCCTCAGTTCCCCTTCACAGCACATCCCCCCTTTACAGTGCAGTCCCCTTTACATCACAGTACCAATAATGTAACAGGGACTGCTCTGTAAAAGGGCACTGTAATCCAAACCAAAGGAGGGCTGTGATGTAAAGGGGAACTAAGGACACTGTGGAACTGCACTGTAATGAATACAGTGCCCCTTTACAGTACAGTCCCCTTTATATTGCAGTGACCCTAGCAATCACAGCCTCAAAATCACAGTGCCCCTGCAATGCAGTCTACCCCCCCCCCCTTCTCTCTAACATCATACTTCTGCATTCCAATCTCTGCCTCCTCTGCACAGGACTCCTACCTTTGGCAGGGCAGAGGCTGTTATCAGTCCATGTGCACTCTCCCGTCTCCTCCGCCCAGCTGATGATGTCAACCTATCCAGTGCTGTATCTTGGCCTAGGCCAACAAGGCCCAGGCCTAGGCCAACAAGGCCCAGGCCTAGGGCAGCACTTTGTGGGGGGGGGGGGCAGCAAAAAATGTGGACTTGTGTTTGCTGCCACTGATTATTTCACTTATTTGTATAAGGACTATGGACTTTCTATGTATTATACAAAAAAGTAACATAATCCTAGGATTACAATCAGTGGCAGCAAACACAAGTTCAAATATCTTAAAAGAACTGATGGGGCTGCACTGATATGGCAGCACTGATATGCTGCACTAAGGGTCGCTAATATGCTGCACTGATGGCCACTAATGAGTTGCCAATGGTGGGTACTGATAAACTGCACTGATAGGCACTAATGAGGCTGCATTGATGAGGCTGCACTGATGGGCACGAGGTGGCACTGATACGCTTCACTGATGGGGCTGGACTGATATATTGCACTGATGGGCACTAATAGGCTGCACTGAGGGGCACTGATATGATGCACTGATAGGCTGTACTGGTGGCCACTGATGGGGATGCACTGATGGCCACTGATGAGGCTGTACTGATATGCTGCACTGATGGGCTCTGATAAACTGTGGTTGTGGTTTGTGATTAACAAATGGCAGGGGGGGTCATAAACAGGAAGGAGTGTGGCCTTTACGGGTGGGTCATATTTCAATTAGGGGGTGCACAAGTTTAGTCAGGCCTAGGGCAGCACAAAACCTAAATACACCACTGAACCTATCAGCAGGGCAGGGGGCGGGAGGAGTGCTGTATTCCGATCTGCAGCACCTCCTGCCCCCTGCCCTGCCGGGGCAGGCAGATAGAGGAGCCAGGAGAGGACACATGGGCATGGACGCACAGCAGGAGGTGAGCGAGGACTGCAGTCTGTAATAGCTCTGCACAGATCACAGTCGCTGCTCACCTCCTGCTGTGCGGCCTGGTCATCAACAGGCCATGGACCGTATTCCATATTCATTAATGAATGAAAACGAAATGAGAGTCCCAATCAAAAAGCCAGAGTGATCTATGCATTTGTATAGATATTAGTCTCATGCAAGATAAGTTTAAATGCATGCAACAAGCCATCAGAACTATGGAATAAATGAAATCTTGAAAAGATGAGCACACCCTCAACTGGCTCAGTAGTCTTGCTGTTCAGGAAGGTCACCAGTGTATCTACAGACCACCAATTTACAAATTTTATGTCAAAAAGGAAAGGTTCCTACACAGTCTCTGGTGAAGCAGATTGTTTCACATAGAGAAAAGAGTTAAACAGCATGCGCAGCAGAAAGGCCTTTGCAGCCGTACAAGCGATAAAAGACCCAAGGCCTGGAATAGTAGGCTAATCCTCCAGATGCAGGTTAATATGCACTGCAATATTTGAAACAGCTCCCTGTAAATCTAGTTACCCGCAGGAGACTATGGTGCCTCTCTTCAGGAGACAAGACTGTTGAAATTCTGAAAATGAGTCAGAGATTTTACCACAGTTCCAGTGGTCAGATAGGGCCACAAACCTAGTTTGATTTAAGGGCTCAGGATGGTCAGAAGGAGTCTGCGGGTGATGGAGCTGGGGCATTTAGGCTCGGTTCACACTGATGCGATGCGGGAAGGCTGCGAATTCGCAGCCTGTTCCCGCATCGCACACGCACCCCCGGCAGTTCACACTGTCATATGCGATCCGCTGGGGGTGTCAATGTATTCTTAACGACACCCCCAGTTTGATCGCATATCGCAGTGCGATCGTGCAGTTCGCACAGGATCGGATCGCACAAGTGTGAACCGCTGTGCGATCCGATCCTGATGCGGCAGCAAAAATGCCTCCTGTGCGTGTTTGCTGCGGGTGCGATGCGAATTTAGCCATACAAACTGTATGGCTAAACTCGCACCGCACAGCTGATCGCATGTCATGTCGGAGCAGTGCGCTCCGACATGACATGCGAACCCCGCACACGCAGTAGTGTGAACCGGGGCTTAGAGTCCCTGCAGGCAGATTGCTTCAGTAGCTGAGCAGTACAAAGTCCAGAGTGAGCACAGAGGTCCCTGTAGAAATATGGTAATCCTCAACCTCATCTAACAGTGTTGAGAAAGAATTTAATGAAGATGACCCTATAACAATAAGGGTCCCGTGTTCCTGATTAAAGGCATCGGGTATTTCTGGGGATACCAAGGAAACACCCCCTTCAACCTTATCCCCCAACCAAATCAGAACCGGAGGAGTTGGGAAATCTGAAAAGGTGCTCAACAGTTCACACACTGAGGTAGCTTCCCAACTAAAATGGCCTTATAAAGTAAATCTGTATTATTTTTTTTAAACTTGACAATGTGTATCTTTAGGGACAGGGTGGTCACATTGGGGGTTATGCCATGATTCTGGACCCCAAAAGCGCTCTGTGGCTAACATAGTACACTCTGATCTGGAAAGTGCCACGAGGTCAGGCTAGCCTTGCATACACAGTCCAGCAGGTCCAGGTAAGGCCTCCAAAGCTAGATTGAGAAAACACCAATCCAGATAGCTGCTTTATAAACATTCCACTTAAGTGTCGGCAAAGAATCTTGACTGAAGTCCATGAAGAAAAGATTCTATAAAGCAAGGAAGGCTAGCAAAAAAAAAACCCTAAAAAAAAAACCCTAAAAAAAAAAACAGACTTTCTTCAACAGAGCTTAAGAAAAGGCATCCATCCAAACTAGGACACTAGAAAAAAAAACTGAGGCATGCTGGGTAGAGTAGAGGTCATACGGGAGCTGGCTTAAAATCAATGATTACCGCGGGAGCTGTTCATTACTACAAGTGCATTAAACTAGTACCAGTTCTCTGCCAGCCTACTAGAGGGCCTAATTGTTCCCATTAATGATTTATAAACCATCAACATATTGCACATACCAGCATTGTACAATACTAAACAAAAGGTTCAAATCAAAAATTTTAGAGAAGCAATTAAAGACCATGGCACAGGAGGTGAAGAGTGCCCACATTTACAATCTCTGTTTGTTAGCTGATGTCTCATTTCCATGCTTTTGTGTTAGGTATAAGCCAAGCAAAGGCAAAGAGATGCTTCTTGCCCAGCCAGGTCCTGCACAGTGTAGAACCAAGCTGGCTATGACTACGGCATCACGGCTGAAATGTGTAAGCATGCAAGCCACCGTTAGTCTGAGCACTGGTTTCCCAGTTTCTTCACTGGATCCCAAAATAAGCATTGCCTGTTTATGTATATGCAAGCTGTCTTTGGCACCTTCAATTAAGCTGCCAGAGGACCTTGCCCTGGTGTTCTATCAGAATGCTGCTATCCATTAGATTGTGCAACGAAAGTGACATTCGGAACAAAAACACTTACTGCACATGCGCGACGACGGGTAGCAGTAATCTGATAGAAGACCCATGCAGATATCTTACTACACCCAGCTACGTCTTTCATTTCAGAGTAATTTTAGCAATAAAGTGAGCGGATATAAATAAATATACTATATTGATCTGTGACTTGTTTGGATGTAACATTATGAAAGCATAAACTGTTCGCGATGAGCAGTGTGGGGTGTACCAACATGGCTTCTGCCACCTTGCTACTGCTGCCGTCCAGCTTTCCTAAAAAATGTAACATGAAAACAGCATCACAGATGTCAACATACAATATTTATAGATGCCGTATTTTATCTTCTGAGGAGGATATGATCACCACTAAGCATTCATTATTGCACACAAAGATTATCCAAGTTATTTAGGGCCCTTTCACACCATGTTATTGCTTTAACACACTGAGTGATGCAGTGCAGTTCACACACACCCTCGCATTGTGCACACTTTATAATGAGGCAGCATGCGGTTGTTTCCATAGAGCTAAAAACAACTTTGTGTTCTAGCACACAGAGGGGCCCATTTATACCTGAGAGGTTCATTGCTGTGCGTCTATCACAATGAGGTGCATTACATTTTAAGGTGGCTTGTTCATTTGAATGGGCTGCCTAATGCTCCACAACAGACCTACAACAGTACCTGCTGCATTTTTAGTAACACAGCAAACCACAACATAGATGATCCTGAAGTCACTTTGCTGTTAACATTCCAGCTGCAGGCATGTTGTCCTTGGGTCAGTCGCCTCGCAATGTAATCCACGCTTTGCAATGAAGCCCTACAGAACTATTTTCAAAGCGCTAAAATCAGCTTTTTTGTTCCAGCACACAGAGAACATTCCACAGAGTTACTACTGCTGACGCACTTCACTCACTAGTGGCATTTAACTGTAATGGTTCTAGGATTTAGTCATTTCTGTCTATGCCCAGGTGTTCTAAGATGGACACCTGCAGATGGATCTTTGCAGATGGATCTGATACTTGATGTGTGGCTGACACTGTGCCGGGGTTCTATCAGAATGCTCTACCCATCAGGTTGTGCAAGGGAAGTGACGCTCGGACCAAAAAACACCTCCTGCGCATCCGTGATACGTTTCACACGCTTCATGATCTGACGGGTAGTGGTAATGTGATGGAACACCCATGCGGACATCTTACTACACCCAGCTGTGTCTTGAATTCTTAGTATTTTTAGCAATAAATTGAGCATCTATAAATATTGTATGTTGACATCTGTGATGCTGTTTTCATGTTACATTTTTAGGAAAGCTGGACGGCAGCAGTAGCAAGGTGGCAGAGGCCATGTTGGTACACCCCACACTGCTCATCGCGAACAGTTTATGCTTTCATAATGTTACATCCAAACAAGTCACAGATCAATATAGTATATTTATTTATATCCGCTCACTTTATTGCTAAAAATACTAAGAATTCAAGACACAGCTGGGTGTAGTAAGATGTCCCCATGGGTGTTCCATCACATTACCGCTACCCGTCAGATCATGAAGCGTGTGAAACGTATCACAGATGCGCAGGAGGTGTTTTTTGGTCCGAGCGTCACTTATCTTGCACAACCTGATGGGTAGCAGCATTCTGATAGAACCCCGGCACAGAGTGTCAGCCAGACATCAAGTATCAGATCCATCTGCAAAGATCCATCTGCAGGTGTCCATCTTAGAACACCTGGGCATAGACAGAAATGACTAAATCCTAGAACCATTACAGTTAAATGCCACTAGTGAGTGAAGCGCGTCAGCAGTAGTAACTCTGTGGAATGTTCTCTGTGTGCTGGAACAAAAAAGCTGATTTTAGCGCTTTGAAAATAGTTCTGTAGGGCTTCATTGCAAAGCGTGGATTACATTGGGAGGCGACTGACCCAAGGACAACATGCCTGCAGCTGGAATGTTTACAGCAAAGTGACTTCAGGATCATCTATGTTGTGGTTTGCTGTGTTACTAAAAATGCAGCAGGTACTGTTTTAGGTCTGTTGTGGAGCATTAGGCAGCCCATTCAAATGAACAAGCCACCTTAAAATGCAATGCACCTCAGTGCGATAGACGCACAGCAATGAACCTCTCAGGTATAAATGGGCCCCTCTGTGTGCTAGAACACAAAGTTGTTTTTAGCTCTATGCAAACAGCCGCGTGCGGCCTCATTATAAAGTGTGCACAATGCAAAGGTGTGTGTGTGTGAACTGCACTGCAACACTCAGTGTGTTAAAGCAATTACATGGTGTGAAAGGGCCCTAAATAACTTGGATAATCTTTGTGTGCAATAATGAATGCTTAGTGGTGATCATATCCTCCTCATAAGATAAGATACAGCTCCATTACTGCAATCAACATTCAAAAAGAAAAACATTGCTTGAGGATAAGAGCTCCTTGGGGCAACTGGAAAAGTCTACCAATCCATAACCACAAACCTAGTCAATATCCTTCACCAGCAGAAGACTAAAGAGGTCATATATGGTGCCGAGGTACCCCACTGACTCCCCAATTATCTGAGCTGCCAAAAGGCAGTGGGCATCTACATAAAATCTTCCCCTATGGTTTGCTGATATCCCCCCTTGGAATATGATTCAATGATGTGTGATTTGTCTCCTGTACTTCCACAAAAAACTTGGGGTATTTACCCAGATACCCAGAGAGCCCCCCTCAGATGACCTATTAATATAACCATCATTTAAATACAATGATTTAATGTATGGTAAAGCTTTGAATGATCTGTATATTGTATGGTCTGTTCATTTTTGCTTTTTGATTCGTTAATTCACAGTGTTTACCTATGCGGTATCTACAATTATCTCCTAAAGAAGCAGACTGGGGGAAGCAGACAGCAAGCAATCCGTGCAGGTACAGTTCACAAGGGTACCCGATTGCCAGACCCATATGCATTTATCCAATCTGACCAGACCTTAATCTAAATTTTAGAACAGTTCCAACTTTCATAAGTCATGCTATTACTTTTGATACAGTAAAATTGCATTTACTGCCCAGTTACCCACCGTTGGTGGAGCAGGCTGTTTCCATTTATTAAGAATTCCACTCTCTGCATAATATAGAGCAAAGAATAGAAAAGGTTTCTGATGTCTAGTAGCTACAACATCCTCCATACTTCCCAACAGTGCTAATGCAGGGTTCTGTCTTAGGGCCCAATCACCAAAGCTATTTAAAGCATTAATCACCGCTGCCTAATAAGGTTGAATAGTGGGGCATGGCCATACCATGTGAAAAAAAATGTACCAGGGGAGGACTGGCAGCGTGCACAAAGGGGGCTAACCTCAGGGTAAATGGGAGCTAATCTCTGTGGGGTGTAATAGGCCCTGTGTAGGAATTTTAGGTGTATGAAACGGTCTTTAACAGAAATCATGGTAAAATAATAAGTATCCGCACAGTCCTCCCAGTCTTCCTCAGTTAAATCTGGAATGTCAACTTTCCATTTATCATGCGTCTTGGTCAAGTTAGGAGTGTGTGCTGCCGCCAAGTGTAGATAGAGAGAAGACAAGGGCTTCTCCAGTACCCTAGACGTCAGCAAATACTGCACCGAATCTGGCTGAAGGGCCACCGGGTCCGGGAATTGAGCCTGTACCGCATGCCGAACCTGTAGGTATCCAAAATACATGGCTGCCGGAAGAGCAAACTTTTCTCTCAACTCTAAATAGGAAAATCTACCTTCTGTAAAGGTATGTTTCAGAGATGCAATCCCTTTAAGGGCCCAAACCTGGGGCTTCTGTATGCACAAAAGATGCTGATTACCCCACAGGGGTATATGGGGGGGGGGGGGGAAACTGCTGCTCCCTAACCTACTGCCACACATTGTCGTACACATAGGGACCGTAAGTAAGGGATGAGCTCTAGACCCTCTGTATACCAGGTTGGTCAAGACTGCACAAGATCCCACAATTGCGGCCTCCGACGTTACTGCTGAGTTGTGCCTGGAAAGACTAAACCACCAGCGGACAGTCACCAGTAATGCCGCAAAGTAATAAAGCTGAAAATTCGGCAGCGCCACTCCTCCATGAGACAGAGGGAGCTGGAGAGTTTTTTTTGCCAATCTTGGGGTTTTTCCCACCCAAATAAAAGACCCAAAGAGGCTGTCTAATTTAGAAATGGTTACCTTAGGGATAGAGATTGGAGCATTCCTGAAAAAGGAATAAAAACTTGGGCAGGTAGACCATTTTTAATAGATTTACTCTCCTACAGGTGACAAACACAGAGCCTTCCAAGACTGACATTTCTTAGCGAATTGGGCCATTAGGGGAGTAAGATTATCCTCGAAATAGGACATAAAACATTGCTTAATGAATATAGGATAGGAATATTAAGGGTGACCAGAATGAATGAATGAGTTTCAGAACAAATACAAAGAAACAGAACAGGAAGAACTAAAAACTATTGTGTGAAGAGAGGAAATGGAGGCCCAGCAGAGGAAACAAAGATATACAAGTGCCTTGAAAAAGTATCTATACCCCTTAAAACTTTCCGTTCTAGGTTGGTAGCAGAAACGTATACTACAGATTCCTCAATGTACCTCTACTACCATTTTCTCTTTTTTTTAGTTTTTATTAATAAAATAAAATGTCAACAAAAACCCATTTGATCAAACAAAAATACATTTATGTTTTTGGCTGTAACATGACAAAATGTAGAAAATTGCAAGGGGTATGAATAGTTTAAGGCACTGTAAGTGGCAAGAAATTTTTAAAAACTTGGCCTGTCTGGGTGATCATCCAACAGTTCGGTTCGAATTTGATTTTCCCGAATGCAATCCAGCAGACCTGTAGCAATTACCCTACAGAGTAGTGCAAAGCATGGTGGTAGGTGCTTGTGTTAATTCTGCACCTGAACGAGAGGACCTAGGGATCCATAAATAGTAACCCGCAGCCTAGTTTTTTTCCATTGTTCCCCTGGGTGGTTCTTACGTAACCTATATGTGTATATCGAGAGCATGTGTGGAATTCCAGATGACTTAGCAAAAATCATATTTTGTCCTGCAGCGTGACACAGTTTCGGCATTTCACCTACTTCTCAAACACACACACACCCCACATCACATGCAGTTATGAAGCAACTTCACTTATGCAGAAAGTCAACAAATG
Organism: Pelophylax lessonae; assembly: GCF_965119305.1. Classification (NCBI taxonomy): domain Eukaryota; kingdom Metazoa; phylum Chordata; class Amphibia; order Anura; family Ranidae; genus Pelophylax; species Pelophylax lessonae. Next base: position 819,772,900 of record NC_138768.1, read on the forward strand.
CATTTCACGTAATATAATCATTTAGGTATTTGAAAGCAACTGCAGACAAGCACAATCAAGTACCTAGTAAAGCTGTCCTGTAGATAGTTCAAAGAGTAACTGAATTCAAAAATTAAAGCGGAGTTCCACCCAGTGAACGTTTTTTTTAATAAAAATACCCCCGGGACAGTCAGGGCTAGTGCATTCCACAATGGCTAGCCTCTGATCTGTCCCGGGTTGCACTTACCTGAAAGAAGAAATACTTACCTTGAAAATGTATTGTCCAGCGCTGCCATCTCAGGTGTGGGCAGCTTGAAGCCAGCACGATCCTCTTCTGTGTCCTCTTCCGTCTTCTTCGGTCCCACGATGCACTGCACCGGCCCCGCCGTCACTTCCGGTGCGACAGCGTCATCCCTGCACAGCTTCTGGGCATGCCCAGAAGCTGTTTAGCAAGGTATGACGGCGCCTGCACCGGAACTGACGTCAGGGCCGGTGCAGGCGCATTGATTCAGCTCCCAGGAATCATTGCAAAGCCAGGAAGTGACGAATCGCCGTGGCTGCCGATGGGAGGAAGAGGAAATAAGGTAAGTATATTTTCTTCTAAACGAGGTAAGTAAAAAAAAAAAAAAAAAAATTGCGATTATCCATTTGTTTTTCAGGTGACCCGGAGCGAGAAGATGGAGGTAAGTATAATTTTAGGGTGGAACTCCACTTTAACCACTTGACCTTCAGAAGATTTACCCCCCTTCATGACCAGGCCATTTTTTGCGATACGGCACTGCGTTACTTTAACTGACAATTGGGCAGTCGTGCGATATTGTAGCCATATAAAATAGGTTATTTTTTCCACACAAATAGTTTTCTTTTGGTGGTATTTGATCCTGATCACCACTGAGTTTTTTTTGCGCTATAAATAAAAAAAGACCGACAATTTAAAAAAAAAAAAAAAAAAAAAACCATATTTTTTACTTTCAGCTACAAAACACATCCAATAAAAAAAATGTAAAAAATCGAATTTCTTCATATTTTAGGCCAATATGTATTCTGCTACAGGTTTTAAAACTCTCAATAAACATATATTGATTGGTTTACACGAACGTTATAGCGTCTACAAAATATGGGCTATATTTATGGACTTTTTTTTTTTTTTATATACTAGTAATGGCGGCGATCAGCAACTTCTAGCAGAACTGCAATATTGTGACAGACTATTGGACAATAACTGAAACTTCTGACACTTTGCGGAAACCAGTGACACTAATACAGCGATCAGTTCTGAAAAATTGGATTTTTGAGTTACTGTAAAATCCATTTCTCTGAAGTTCATTGATGGACTCAGCACCTGATCTTCATGACCATTGGGTTATACTGCCCCCTACAGGAGTAGGACACTAGGCAGAAAAATAATCTGGCTACGCCTTTAGGCAGTCCCAGGGGGTATTCTTCCTCTCTCTGCTATAGTTACTCCATCAATGATCATCAGAGAAATGGATTTTATGGCAAGTCAAAAATCCCATTTTCTCTTTCGTTTATTGACGGACACAGCTCCTGATCTTCATGACCATCGGGACGTCTCAAAGCAGTGTTAAATATAAGGGGTGGAAAAACATTAGAAATTAAACATTAGACATTAAAAAATCCCAAGGCTAACCATACCCAACCAGGCAAAAGGAGCTCAACCAAAAAACAACCAGAGCCCACCTGAAAAAAAAAAAAACACACCCTCAAAGAGGACAAGGTCCTCTAAACAGCAGCCTGAAAAACCTTGCGCCCAAAATAAGCATCCGCACATGCCAATACATCCACTTTATAGGACTTTGTGAAAGTGTGCACTGAACCACCTTATCTCTGTGAATCCCCAAGTAGGGTGAACGACAGGATAACAGCGCCAGCTCCGACACCCTGCGTGCAGAGGTGATAGCCACCAAAAAAGTCACCTTCTAGGACAGCGTAAGCAGGGAAATCAGGACCGAAAGCACCAAATGGAGACCCCAAGGCGTCAACCGAGCCCGCACTGGAGGAACCAAATGTCGGACCCCCCGAAGAAAGGTACGCACCAGACCATTGGAAAAAGATTGCAAAAGCCAACATCTGGCCCTTGATGGTACTCAAGGCCAAATCCAGTTCAAAAGCCACCAGGATAATCTGCACTCCACGTGCGGCAATCAGGAAGTGAAAAGAGAGTCAAACACAAGGGGATGAGAAGGGGCTCCCACCGCCAAAATCACCGCCCACATGGCTCCACTGTCAAAATGGCCACTGTGCATAGAAACATAGAGGCTATAGCAAAATGGCGGCACCACAAGGCTCCCTGTGACCTAGGAGGGATCCCTAGGCCTCAAGGACAGGCCCAGGCAGGACGGGGGGCCCTGGCAGGATCCCCCACCAGGTACAACCCTCCCTCCTGCACAGCTGATCACCCAGTCTTCATCGGCGCACCCCCAATCGCCAGCATAGTGCCCTGAACCCACCCTAGGAGGTGGACCAGACCACCCACACAGTTCCAGCATAAGTGGAGCTGGGTAGGATGGAGGGACAGATGAAGGATGATGCCCGATGGGAAGGAGGGGAACCCAGGGGTCCAAACGACCCAAGGAGGGGCCCACGTCCAGCCCAAAACCCTATGGGGACGGGGAGGGGGGGGGGGACAGCAACTCACCATACCAGGAACCAAGCGGGCACCACTCCAGACAGAACCTCCTCTCCATCGAAATGAGAGGGCTGTCGGCCCGGGGGAACGATGTCGCATCGTTCCCCCGGGCCGAGACCCAGTTGCATGGGACCTCGCAAAGAGTTTACCTTGCAGGCCAGCCCCCGTCCGGTGGGGCTATGACGTGGCAGACCTAACGCGAAGCTGAGGTCTGCACGTGCTCGCTAGCCAGACTGGGGTGACAACTGGATCTAGATTATCCAGCCTGTCGCCCAGTCCGGCAGTTGATTGTAGCGCTCACAGTAAAAATATCAGGAGAAAAATCTCTATCTAAAAAGAAAAAATTGCCATGACCAGAGATCCCAGCAAGGAACTAGGTCCTTACTCCTGACTAGGCAAAAAAAAACTGAGTAACTATAGCAGAGAGAGGGAGTATATCCCCTGGGACTGTCCACAGGCGTAGCCAGATTCTTTTTCTGCCTAGTGTCCTACTCCTGTAGAGGGCAGTATAACCCAATGGTCATAAAGATCAGGAGCGGTGTCTGTCAATAACGAAAGAGAAATATGCACTGTCACTGTACTAATGACACTGGCTGGGAAGGGGTTAAACATCTAGGGCGATCAAAAGGTTAAATGTGTGCCTAGCCAGTGTTTGTGTGTACACATTGTGCTGCTTTCACTAGGGGGGAAGAGATTAATTTTAGTCTTTGCTTTGCAACCCGTCCGAACAAAGATGAGCCTTGTTTATATAGGCATATCTCAGTTCAATGTGCTTTACTATCGATCATCGGGTGCCGAAGGACATGGAGTCCCTGGGACCCGCAGATCAGCTTCTGCTGTGAATTATCACAGCAGAAATGTCCCACGCGCACCCCCTGCAGGCGGAAGAGGAGGATCACGTATATATACACATGATCCTGCGCACAGCTGCCACCCTGTAGCAGTAAAAGTCTATAGGGCGGTCAGCAAGTGGTTAAAAAAAAATATTTTCTGTGTTACAATGATCATCTAGAAATGTTAACTGTGCCCAGAAAGTACCTGGAAAATGTACCTTTTGTATGAAATTCCTCCTGAAAATAGTGCACGTTCCGATATGTTATTGTGCCTACAGCCTCATTGCTGTGTATGGGCAGTGTGAGATATAAGGCACTGCTGTCTCAGGAGATTTAGAGTGAGATTAATGAGGTCGCTACTGTGCTGCTCACCGTTCTCCATGCTGGAAACAATGACACAAGAAGGAAAAGCCCTGCTTCTACCAAGATGGATGCTTCAACACCGACAAAGCAGAACAAGGCATCATTAAAGCAGATCTTTCCCTCAACAGGGTGTTGATGTTGCCTCCCCTCTAGCCCGTCCCTGTGCAAATTTAGCTTTTTTTTTTTTTTAAATGAAAACCCTCTGGCCTTCTCCCCCATGCACAAAATGAGCCTAGGCGAATCACATGCACTTTGCCTGCTGTGCTTTCTAGGATATGTACGACACATATCCCAGGAGCAAAGTCTTTCATTGAGAAAGGATAATAGGGCCAGGCAGTACCTCAACGGGAAGTCGCCGGCTAAACCCAAGGCAGCTTCTTGAGGTTGTCACTGAAGGAAATGGCGGCACGGGACAGAATGGGGGGCAGAAAAGAAGCGTATCTCAGCAGGACAATGCTGAATCTGCTGGACAGGCGAGTACCTTAGATGTGACCCGCAACCAGGTTAGCAGGGGTTGAAAAAGAAAGGGGGAGGGGGGGTGGAGATCTGCTTAAGGCTCCGTTCACATCTAGGCGTTTTGGGGCGTTTTTCTGCTCTAGGATCAGCTCTCAAAACGCCCAACAAGACAAATCCTATTCATTTCAATGGCCCCTGTTCACATCTGAGCGTTTTGACGCTGTATACAAAACGCCCAACGCTCAAAAAAGTACATGAGCTTCTTTTTGGGCAGATTACAGGCGTTTTCCATTGATCTCTATTCAATCTAAAAACGCCTGCACAAAAATCGCGGTAAAAATCGCGGTAAAAAACGCCACAAAAATCGCGGTAAAAAACGCGCGAAAAACGCTACGCTCAGGTGTGAATGTAGCCTTAATTTGCAAAGATCAGCTGCAGGGAGCTTATTGCTGCTGAATAATCCTTTGTTCTCAGCCTACCCATTTACTGATGCAGTTTGTAGAATTCTCTTTATCGGTGGTAAAATCAATAAATCCACTTACTTTACCTTAATCTGAGTTCTATTTAATCCACTAAAGCCAAATTCCAAAGAGCTTCTCACACACCAAATGGGTGGGTCAGCTTCCTTTCCCTGTCACTAAAGTATTACAAACCTAATTTAACCCCTAAGCCTTTTTCTGACATTTGTTGCTTAAAATCAGTATTTTTTGATTGAAAATGACTTAGAACCCCCAAACATTATATATATCTTTTTAACAGAGACCTTAGAGAATAAAACGGCGATTGTTGCAATATTTTATGTCACACGGTATGTTACACCGAGTAAATAGATACCCAACATGTCATGCTTTAAAATTGCACACACTCGTGGAAGGCGACAAACTTCGGTACCTAAAAATCTTCATATGCGACGCTTTAAAAGATATTAACGGTTACCTGTTTAGAGTTATAGAGGAGGTCTTGTGCTGGAATTATTGCTCTCACTCCAACAATCTTGGCGATACCTCACATGTGTGATTTGAACAGCGTTTTCATATACGGACGCGACTTAAGTATGCGTTCGGTTCTGTGCACAGAGGAACGGGGCGCTTAAAATATTTTTTTTTTTCCTATTTTATTTTTTTTTATTTTTAAACTATTCTTTTCTTTTTTAAAAAAAAAAAAACTTTTTGGTCACAAGGAACGAACACCCCAAATCCCTCCTCTGCACTTCAAAGCATTCAAAACGCCAAGTTTGGCTGTTTTGAATGCTGTCATTTTTTTTTTAATCCGCCACCTTTAAGGCTTCAGTACCCGGAAGTGGTGTCATGACATCGCTTCTGGGTTTTTACAAATCAGAGACCTGATCAGAGCCAAATGCAGCTTTGTCCGGGTCTTCCACCAGCCGGTGGGTGTATCGGCTGGTCGCTCAGGTCCCCCAGTGGGACAGGAGACACGGGCAAGCCGCGGAAGGTGGGGGAGGGGGGTTTGTCCCCTCGCGCTCCTTGTAATGACAGCCGAGTGGCTGTTGAGCCGCATCAGTTGTCATTACAAGAAAGCCGACTGTCGGCTCTAAACATCAGTACAGAGGTGATGCCTCCAGCTGCAGGCATCACCCCGGTACAACCCAGTAAAACCGAGGCCACATATTTGCGTTCTGTCAGCGCTAAGGGGATAAACTTTTAAAGTGTTACTAAACCCACAACAGTGTGTATGCAGTAAAGCATGCTTGTTATACTCACTGTGAAACCTAAGGAGTTAATCCTCCACATTGTGTAAAAAGGCTGTTTTATCCCCTCTTCTCTGCTCCTCCCCTTTTTCTATTGTCCCCAAGCCATCTCATGATAGAACAGAGGCTTGGGGAAAAGCTGCACATGCTCATGTATGTATGTACTGATAGAGAGTTTTTTCTTGGGAGAGTGCATGTAATCAGCACAGGGCCAATCAGCACTGTCCAGACAGAGGGTCAGGGGTGCTGGAGCCGTCTAGGACCGTCATAGCAGAATGAACACCCCTACAAGCTTTAAGCAGACACTAAAGAAGTCACAATATTGCTCTAGCTGCTGATGAGAAAAGGTATTTAGCAGTTTATATTTAATAAAACTATTGCATTTCCATGTTCTGTGTACTGTGTGAGACCAGATATAGTGAATGCAGGCTCCTGGGTTTAGTAACAACTAAAGGCTGGTTTGAATGAAATTGGTGTCCACAAGAAACCTCTCACTTTATTATTTTTTGAGAAAGACAGCAAAGTGTGCGCAGAGGGTGTGTTTTGGAATGGCTCTTGAACTTTAACAGGCAAGTTATTATTACATCATTACTAGCGACAAATGGACCCTAACTTTGTGACACAGCTGCTAATACAAAGGGCAACTTAATATTATACTATTATATTTTACTGACATGTAACTATACAATCCACACAGATATGGACATCACTTACTGTTACTTAACTATACATGATGTCTTGTGTACCAATTTGCTTGCCCACCTCCACTGTTCGCATTTAAAAAAGAACTCCCCCTCCATTTATTTCTTTTTTTATTCCCTGCTTCCCTTATGCTGAGTCCTGCACATTTCAGATACTTACCCACCCAGTGGATCCAGCATTGTCCAGCTGGGATCCACTTCTCTGTAGTCACTGATCAGGTCTGGTGCCATCATGTTTTCCTGTGACATCATCAGGACGCCACCGCCTCCCGATGACATGCCACTAGGTGTTACATGCTTCTTAGGGACAGGTGTTAGAGCCAGGATGCATCTGTGTGTCCAGGGTTGCTCATCTATCCCTAACTGCATGTACCTGCCATATGAACTAACTGAGCCTCAAAGTCTTTTGAAGCACCAGGTAACCCCTATTTTGCTTTTGAAAATTCTGATTTGCCCAAATGTCACCTCATCACTTCACTGCCATCAACTAGCATCTCTTCCAAATAGATTGAAAGTTTCTATGGCCAAACCATAATAATATTGTCTCAGCTCATATTTATTTATTCTTTAAGGTTCTGTGGTTTGTTGGTGCTATACAGATCTACAAAATATAATTACCCGCCATGGTAGCATCCTTCAGGAATTTGTAGCTGGTCTCAAAGGTCATCTGCTGGAAAGGGGAGGAGCTTGACTGCATGCCGTAGCGATTTAGGGGACGATACGTTCCTTCAAAGCACATGTAATCTGCCACAAGGGAGAGGTGACGAGGGTCCACCTCAATACCTAGACAGAACAAAAAAAAAAACAGATAACAGATGGGTAAGAATGCGGGAAAACAAGGTTGCATTAAAAGGAGTTGTAAAGTCAGAACGTTTTTTTTTTTTAATCTTAATGCATTCTATGCATTAAGATAAAAAGCCTTCTGTGTGTAGCAGCCGCACCCCCCCCCCCCCCCCCCAGTGCTTACCTGAGCCCCAGTGTGTCAGCTGCTCAGAAATCCCCTCCTCATTGGCTGAAACAGCAGCGTGGTGCACAGCAGCACCCCTAATACTTACCTGAGCCCCTTTTCTATTCAGCAATGTCCACGAGTCCCTCGGCCGGTCCAGGACTCTCCCTCCTCTCCCCACTGGCTCCCGCTGCTGTCAAATTCAGTTAGCCAATCAGGAGAGAGAGAGGGGGTGGGCCGAACAGCAGCTCTGTGTCTGAATGGACACATGGAGCTGCAGCTCGGCTCAGGTGCCCCCATAGCAAGTTCCTTGCTGTGAGGGCACTTGACAGGAGGAAGGGGCCAGGAGCAGCGAAGAGGGACCCAAGAAGAGGAGGATCCAGGCTGCTCTGTGCAAAACCAACTGCACAGAGGAAGTATAACGTGTTTGTTAAAAAAAAAAAGAAAGAACCAGCAGCCAATTGTTTACTCAATTTGTAGTATGCAAGAAAGAAAATGGGAACCTGGTTGCCAAGGAAAGAACGGTCACACTTGCCCAAAGCAAATTGGCTTACCAAGATCATATTTACTTACCATAAACAGCAAACACGTCTTTAATTTCTTTTTCGACTACCCTCAAAGCAGCCTCTATGCCGTATGTATTTGCCATTGCATGAATGTCATTTGAATACAACCGTTTCAGGTCTAGTATCTGAAAAGGAAAAAAAAAAAAGAAATTAGCTCCATGTAACTTCCAAGACAACAAGCAACACATTAGGGAACTAAAGTGGGAGTAATATGCATATCAACCAACTGAATTTTAGTTTTCACTTTATCTAACAGTAACAAATTAAAGGAGTATTCTGATTGGATGTTATAAACATCAAAGGCATTTTCTTTTTTTTTTTTTTATAAACCTAAAATGTTATTTGGTGGCAAAAAATAAAAAAAAAAAAAAGTAAAATTTTAGTCTTTTGAAAAAAATATATTTGGGGTGGTGCAAAGAACACAGCAAATTCAAAATGTTGACTACATAATGATCAACTGATTTCAAGGAATGTTCAACACCGAGGTTAGTAGCTGCAATTTGAGATCCGGTCACTTAACCACTTGCCTACTGTGCACTTAAACCCCCTTCCCATCCAGGCCAATTATCAGCTTTCAGCGCTGTCACACTTTGAATGACAATTGCGTGGTCATGCTACACTGTACCCATATGACATTTTTATCATTTTTTTCACACAAATAGAGCTTTCTTTTGGTGGTATTTAATCACCTCTGGGTTTTTTATTTTTTACAAAAAAAAAAAGAATAAAGACAGAAAATTTTGAAAAAAAAAAAAAGTTTTTCTTATTTTCTGCGAGTAAATTTTGAAAATAATTTTTTCTCCTTCACTGATGTGCGCTGATGAGGCGGCACTGATAGGCTGCACTGATGGGCACTGATGTGGTGACACTTATGGGCACTGATGAGGAGGTACTAATATGCCGCACTGATGAGCACTGATAGGCGGCATTGATAGGCGGCACTGATAGGCGGCACTGATGAGCACTGATAGGCGGCACTGATGAGCACTGATAGGCGGCACTGATGAGCACTGATAGGCGGCATTGCTGGGCACTGAGAGGTGGCACTGCTGGGCACTGAGAGGTGGCACTGCTGGGCACTGAGAGGCGGCACTGACGGGCGGCACTGATAGGCGGCACTGATGGGCACTGGCGGATGGCATTGGACACTGACGGGTGGCACTGATGAGCGGCACTGTTGGGCAGAACCATCAGTGCCCATAGTGCTGCCAGTCAGTGCTCATCAGTGCCTAGATGAGCAGGCACTGATGGGCACTGACTGGCAGCACTATGGGCACTGATTGTGGGCATTGATGGGGGGCACTGTGGGCACTGATGGGGGGGCACTGTGTGTATGTTTTTACCTTTAGTAATCAGAGCACTGGTGATCAGTGCCCTGATTACATTCCTGTGTGTCCCCGGCGCTGTGAGGCTCCCCCTCCTTCCTCACACTGCAGGCTCTGTGTGAGGAAGGAGCGCCGGCGATGAGAGGATCTCATATGTTTACATATGAGATCATCGCTCATTGGACGGCCCGATCACGTGGTGAATGGCCGCTGTGATTGGCCATTCACCACGATCTGTGACACGGCCGACACAGATTTCCCCCGATGCGCGCTTGCGAGAGCGCGCGGGGGGCGTGTCTCTGGGAGGCCGTTTAAAAACGGCCTCCCGAAAATTCAAGTCCGCGCTGCAGCCGTATATAGGCTGTAGCGCGGATGGGGGGAGGTTAAAGGTCTTTCTTGTACAGTAACTTTGGCACAACTAGATTGTTCAGAGATCTAACATCAATAACAAACTGAGATCCCACGGAGGCAATGGAGAGCGCACAGGTGGAGCAAAGTGGCAAACCCCCTGAACAAAGGTGCGAACCAAGGAATGCGTAGCCAAAGGACGTTGAAAGAAAATCACAAAGGCTGAAACCTGGCCCTTGATGGTATCCAAGGCCAGGCACTGTTCAAAATTTCCACCCCTGGAATATCCACAGCAGAGAGCTGGAACCAAACGTTTCGCCCACCTTGAAATGCCGGCTACTTCCCGAGCCACTAGGACACTTTTTGTGCCCCCTTGGTGATTGACATATGCCAAGGCCTTGGCATTGTCCAATTAGATCCTTACCGGACATCGCTGAAGACGAACCCTCCAATGGGCCAGACAAAGTCTAATCGTCTTAAGTTTAAGTACATTGATCGGTAGTCTGGATTCCTCCAGAGTATAAACCCCCTGAGCACATTCCGTGCCCAAGACAACCCCCCAGACAGGCTGGCATCCGTGGTGACCACTGTCCAGTACAGGGGAAGAAAGGATTTTCCCTGTCAAAGAGCCGGAGAGCGAAGCAAACCCTCTCGTACCCCGGCTCAGCAGAATCAGATTGTATAGAGACTGGATTCACTTGGCAAGAATCTATCTGCAGAGGTCTCATGTGGAACTGGGCAAACAAAACCGCCATGAAGGTAGACACCATCAGGTCCAGCACCCGCATGCAAGTCCTGAGAGACGATCGACTGCTGGACAACAGAAGTCGAATGGCATCCTGGAGCTTCTCAGCGGAAGAAACAGTCTGGCTGAGGCCGATTCCAGAGTCAGACCCAGATAGTCCAACTTGGTGGATGGAACCAGAGCATACTTCTGGAAATTCAACGTCCAACCAAACTCCTGCAGAATCCACACAGTGATGTATAGGTTGTCCTTTAGAGCAGTCCGAGATTCTGCTCGCAGAAGAAGATTGTCCACGTCCAGGTACCCCAGTACCGCAATCCCCCACTGTTGCAACAATGCTAACATTGTGAATACCCGAGAAACAGAGGTGAGACCAAAGGGTAACACCACAAATTGATAATGCTCCTTGCCCATCGCAAAGCGGAGGAAGCGCTGATGCCCAACATATATCAGGATATGGAGGTAAGAGTCCTTGATATTGATAAAGGCCAGAAGATCCCCTTGATGAAGGGATGCCACTACAGTACGAATGGACTCCATCCGGAACGTCTGTACCCGCACAAAGGGCTTTGAGGTTCAGGATTGGACAAAACTTTGCCTTCCTTCCAGAGGAACTGTAAACAGGTTTGAATAAAAACCCTGAAAATGTTCTGAGTTTGGAACCGGTACAATTATCCCTTGTAGTAGCAAATCTTGTACGGTCCCCGAAGAGACCACGCAGGCGGTCTGGGAACAAAGGCAGGTTGCAAGGAAATACCTCTCTGGATGAGACCAAATCAGCTCGTAGACCCACCTGTTTTGAATCAGGGAGGTCCACGGGTCCAGAAAAAAAAAAAAACGAAGACATCCCCCCACCCCAGATACCGGTGAGGGCGCCACTTTAGGCCGAAGAGGGCTTGTCTGCAGGTCTGGAAGGACATGCTCTTGGCTTACCAGGCCAGGTCCTCTGGAGACGGTCCTAATGGATTTGGATCCTTTGTCTTGAGACCCTGGGGGGGGGGGGGGGGGGGGCGAAAAAGCCGCTTATGAGCCGAGAAAAAGGACCACATCTGCGACAAGATTTCTTGCCCCTGGGAGCCTGTGGGAGGAGAGTACTCTTCTATCCTGTGACTCTCTTAATGATTTCATCCAGGGAAGACCCAAACAGGCAATCCCCCATAAAGGAGAGATCCGATGAGGTCTTCTTGGAAGCTTGGTCTGCAGACCAGCATTTCAGCCATATCATGCGCCGAAGGACCACTGCTGTCAAGGACCACCTAGAAACTAAGGGAGCCGCATTCAGAGAGGCATGACGGATAAAATGGTAACCCCTGGACCAACTGGTCTGCCCACACCGTCAAGGTCTGGGACACCAAGGCGATGGTGAACTCCGGCCATAGTAAACATGTGCCGGACCAAGGTGTCCGTTTTTTTTATCAAAAGGGTCCTTAAAAGCTGGAGAATCCTCCACTGGAATTACAGTGGATTTGTTCAACCTGGAAACCTGAGAATCCACTACAGGTGGGACCGTCCACTTTTTTAAACAGGGACTCCTCAAAGGGGTACCTTCTAGCGAAATGCTTAGGTACATCCACATCCTGTTTAGGGCAATCCCACTGACTCACGACAATTTTGTCAAAATAGACGGGAAAAGGAAAAACCTTTACCACTTGAGGATTTTCGGGTACCAAAGGTGACCGGCGCCTCCGATGCAGCCGCACCTGCATCCTCCATTTTTAAAAAATTTCCCACACTGATACAATCAGTGCATCCACCAGGGCTTTTTCATGCGCAGCTGCAGTAGAAGAGGGATCATCCTCACTATCAGAGCACTCAGGGTGCGTGGACGCAGACCCAGCAGGGTGACTCCCATCTGTGGCGGCCAGATCAGACTCAGAATCTGAGGAGACAGAGGCAGGTGAAGGAGGTGGACGCTTTTTGCTGGTCCATTTTTGCAAGACCATATCAACCTTGGACTCGAAGGACTCCAGAGCCACCGCCATTGCAGACAGGGTGACTGGGATCCAGAAGGGCCCGTCGCCTCTGAGGTTACAGGGTGAAATTTGCTCCAGGGACTCCATGTTAACCATGGAATCACACAGGCAAAGTGAGAAAAAAACACTGCCAAGTGACCCCCCGCCGTCATGCTAGCGGCACCACAGGTCCGAACACAACTTAACCGCTGCTATAGCGGAGAGAGGGAGAGCCCCAAGGCACCCACAGGAACTCACCACCCCTGGTTATCACAGAGCAGAGCTTTGGATGCTGTACACCATGGGGCAATCAGAGAGAAAGAGGAAGTCCAGGAGTCAGCACTAGTGGTGCACCGCTACATCACCGCCCACAAGGCTCCAAAAACATGGCAGCCACTCTAATAGGAAACCACAAGAAAATGGCCCCCGGACTACACAAACATGGCCACCCATATTACAGCCAACCATCCGCAAAAAAAATGGCGGCTCCACACCGCTCCCAGGACCCACATGAAACCCTGGGAAAAGGTTTTTCAGTAAAGGGGGGCCCTTCCAGGAGCCCCCACCAGGACAACTCCCCCTAAAAATAATGCACGATCTGCCGCCGCCGGCGCCCCCATCGCCCGCTCGACTTACCTAAAAGGTTAACCTTAACAGGTATGGTCACCCCCGGGGAGGGGGGTAAGGAGGGGGAGCTAGGTGTGGGTAGATGGGGGATGGTCCACAAGGGACCCTGACATTTGGGAGGGGACGCTGTGTTGGAGAGGGGGGGGGACACAGGGGTCTGACCGTCCCAGGGAGGAGCCCACGTCCACCCCAAAAGGCCACCAGGGAAGGGGGGACATTACTTACCATGACATGGAACCTGGTGGGCACTGCTCCAGGCAGACCACCTCTTTATCAGAATGGGGGTGCTGCGGGCCAGGAGGCACGCTGCGACTCAGGCCTGGACCAGGTCATATGCGTCCTCGCAAGACGTTTAACTCGCAGGCCAGCGGGGCTATGTTGCGGCCGACCTAGCGCAGAGCACGTGCTCGCTGGCCGGACTGGGGAGACCGGAAGAATCTAGAATACCCAGTCAATCGCCCAGTCCAGCAGTTGATTGTAGTTCTCGCAGGAACATAAAATAATAAAAAAAAAAGAGGAAAAAAATCTATTGCTGTTGCTATTGTTGAATTCTCTCTTTGGCAGCAGTGTGACAAAGCTCTTGAATCCTGTGTCCTTCAATGGGTTTTAGAGAAGTTTGTTTTTGTTCAGAATATCTTTTTTTTCCAGCCTGACCAAAAAAACATAAAAGCTGGCAGAAGAGCTCCAGTCACATGGAAACCAAACACCTATGCCAGATGCCCAATGACACTATTTGTGTGTGTAGACAGAAATACATGAGTCGTATCAATCAGGGCAGAAGATCTAATGACCTTGTATAATGCTTTGCAACAAAAACCACAAAATAAAGAGGAGACCTTTGATTTCTCTTTAAAGAGAACTGGTCACTTGTTCAATGTTATCTTGTGACTTGTAAATCCTCTTACGGTAGCAAAACAGCTAGATTGAAAACTATTTTAAAGAAAATCTAATGTAACCCCCCCCCCCCCCAAAAAAAAAAAAAACATCCACACACGTGCATAAAAATACACACCTAGGATTTCAGTTAAACCCAACTCTGGGCAAAGAAAAAAAATCCTCCCTTCTGCCCCACCCCTAGTTGATAGTAAAAAAAAAAAAAAAAAACCTAATGCCCTAGTTACTTCAAGTCGCAGTCATGTGACCTTCAGGCCTCCTTTTCTTCTTTGCTTACATTCGGCAGTTCTTCCTTTTGGGTGTCAACATCACTGCTTGTGTGATGTGTACACTTCCTACTGGTAGAGGCGCAATTTCCAGCAGCGGGGCTCCTATCACAGAGGCTTTGAAGGCAACAAAACTACAAGGGGTGGCGCGGGGACTAATTCCCCAAGGAGATAATTGATACAGTCTCTGCGTCAGGAAACAAGATTTCCAATGCAAGGAAGAGGCTAGCGCTGAAGGCTCCATCTTGTTATGTGCCAGGACGATGTATTCGTGGAACCCACCCAGGGATAAGCAAGTTGTTTACCATATACCAGGGGTCTTCAAACTACGGCCCTCCAGTTGTTCAGGAACTACAATTCCCATCATGCCTAGTAATGTCGGTCAATGTCAGAGTTTTACAATGCCTCATGGGATGTGTAGTTCAGCAACAGCTGCAGGGCCTTAGTTTGAGGATCCCTGCCATATACTGTAAAATGTACCAATAGCTATACTTTAAAAACCTCTAGAGTTCATCAATTTAGAGTTAAAGTGTTGCTTAAAGAAAATTTTGAGTTCTGTACTTTGTTGGCATTTCATGGGGTCTCTGCATTCAGAGAATATGTTTTAGTGGTTAAAAGTATACTTCAGGGGAAAAAATGCATTATTTTAAGGTGTAAAAAAAAAAACTAATACAAAAAAATGGTATGGCAGTGAAATGGTTAAGGTATTTTAAAAAACAGTATTAAGTCTTTCACAGAGATTTTCTCTTACCTGCTGTAACTGTAATTTTCTGCCTCTTAACCAATATGCTGTGCCCATTTAATATATAGCACCTAGAGAAGGGTGAAAGTCTTACGTTTAGATGTTTTTCTTGCAGAGTCCAAGAGCAGTCATGGTTTCTACCACAACTCGCCTGGCTAAAAAAAGGGGCACATGTGCAGTTTATACTTCACACCCTCTTCTCACTTTGAAGGAATCAACAAGGTTGGAAAATGAAAAAGCAATAATGACAGTTGCTAAATGATTGGAAGGGTTACTGATCGCTGGCACACGGTACCGCTGAATGGTCAGTTCTCACACAGGCACAGTACTGGGGAACAGAACTGAGGCAGGATCGGCAGGGCCATCTTACGGAATGGGCACGCTGGGCAGTTGCCCGGGGGCCCCACTTGCCCGGGGGGGGGCACTTGCCCAGAGACCAAGCCCCAGCCAAGCATTAGTCCCGATTCCCGTGTGCATCCCGCCGCCGCACTTAGCAGGTGGCAAGCACCTGTCGGCCCTACACTACTGTCAGGCCACTTGGGCCATGGAGGGGGAGCCCACAACTGCAGGAATGCCTGTCCACCTCCACGGGAGCAGGCACACACAGGACAGTCGAGTCTGACTTTCGTCTGTGTGTGTGTTTACCGGACCCAGCTGCTGAACTTAGACGCTGTCATTAGCCTGGCACTGCTGTACCAATAAATATAGCCTTATCGATAATTTGCATTTTTTATTCCTGTGGGTAATTGTTTAGGCAGGGCCCCAGTGCACTGCATTGCCCAGGGCCCTTTAATGATCTTAAGATGGCACTGAGGATCGGGTCCTTTTTGGTCATTCTAGAAGCCAAATCCATAGACACCACACAACACAATGACATGCTCATTAAAATGTCAATCCCTTTTAGGCACTTTGAAAGAACAGCAGCAGTTGAATCTTTGCACTGGAGAACTAAAAACGAAATGTGCCAGCTAACTACTAATGCTGTGTGCCCATTCTGACATATTTAAATGCTGACCAATGAAAGGGCTAGCAATGATGTGGTCAAACAAAAGAGCACATACAGTAAAAACTTGGAGTAGGCTCCACATTGGACACTTTCAAAAGAACAGCTTCCTCCTCCACAGCATTTTATTTACTAGCATGGTCCATATTTCACTCCCTAAATGGCCAACCAACTTTTTTTTTTTTTCCTTCACCGATCAACTATAAACACAGAATTCAAACTATATTTTCTGAACAGCATTTCTGCAGACTACAGTATGTTATCAGCATACACAATCGAATCTCCAACATTGCAATAGAATGAAAACCGTAAAGGTAATATCAGAAAAAGATTGATTTTTCCATATCACCCCAGGATCACCCTTCTCACTACCAGCATGTCTCCATTTTGTAGCAAACAAATACAGAGAAGATGATCTTAAAAACAGAGGGGTGGAACACCTGTGTCCCTCAAAGGATGTAAAAGACTTTTTTTGGCATGCACAAATATCCTCTTTGGTTTCTTGTCCATTGAGGGACTAGGGAAGTCTAACTTTCGGAATGTTCAAAAGCAGCTCAACTGAGGAGCAGGCAATATCACAACCGCCAACATGCTCAAGAAAACAGAGCACTATGTACATCCTGCAGCCCAAAAGGCCACCTAAAAAAACCTTACGCCCAAAGTTACCATCAGATGAGGCCACAACATCCACCTGGTAGAATTTTGAGAACGTGTAAACGGAAGACCAGGCGGCAGCCTTGCAAATCTGGGAAACCATTGCTTGATACCAAAAATGCAAGCAGCAATCACACATCTAGTACAGTGCATTTTGACAGGAAAGGGTTTCAACGGTCATGTCAGTAGAGGCTGCCTTTTTAGTTACCCTAAGTCACAGGATTTCATTGTGCACCATTACAACCTTCTAGCTACCTGCATCCTAACGAGCAATGGCATCATCAGTTGATATGGAGGCTGTCTGTGGACTGCATATAGCATCCTTGTTCGACCCCCCCCCCCCCCCCTGCTCTTCTTCATCAGCGTCGGGGTCACATTAGCTGACTAATGGAGAAAAACTTTGAAATACTTAAGTCGGTACCAGTTTGCAAAGTGTATTTGATTTGGAAGAATGCAGTGCAAATACAGCGCAAAGATCAGTGGAAAAACTATTTTTAATTATTAAAATTCTAGAATGCAGCTGTTCATAAATAGTGGTAACCCAAAATTCACAAATGCAAGAAAAATATATCACAGCGCAAACAATAGTGGATCATATACAAAATAATTAAGGTTCTACTCAAAAAATTCATAAAGTGCACCGTGCAAATATGTGCAAAAAAGGGCTGGAGTGTAGATACCATGTAAACATATGCTAAGTAAATAAAGTGCCAGTCCAGATAAAATAGTTCTTTAAGATCTCAGTAGATGATAAGATATATACAGTCCCAAAAATGTGTCCCACGAAAGTGCTGGAGTGCCAGGAAGAAAGTGCACAAACATGCAATCTTTTGCGGTGCTGTGAGCAAGTGCCGGTCCTCCCCCTTTGGGTGTTCACTTACCGGACAATGATGACCCCTATGCTGTATAGCTATAGAGATCGACAAGGCTTATGTCCTAGTAAGGAACCGACTATCACAACTCCTCCAAGGCGAATGTATCTCCACAGATGTAAATACCCCGATACCTTACAACCAGCAAAGTCTGAGGTCAGGACATACAGACTACAACTCCCAGGATGCACAGGGACACACGCCGTCTACGGAAAGTGATGAGTATATCTTATCATCTACTGAGATCTTAAAGAACTATTTTATCTGGACTGGCACTTTATTTACCTAGCATATGTTTACATGGTATCTACACTCCAGCCCTTTTTTGCACATATTTGCACGGTGCACTTTATGAATTTTTTGAATAGAACCTTAATTATTTTGTATATGATCCACTATTGTTTGCGCTGTGATATATTTTTCTTGATTTGGAAGAATAAATCACCTCCAACGTTGGGTGTCCTACTTGGAATTGTGGATGCTGCCGCATTATACAAAACTATTAGAATGGCTTTTTCATTTTAGAATGGGGTGCCTCGAGTCTGTCCATAATTTTTAAAGGGTCTCTTGACTTAAAAAAGGTTGAGAAACACCACACTAATGGTCAAATTGCCAGAGGTGACTAAATTCACTAAAGGTCGGCAGCAGGAGCAAATCAAAGATTGATGTCTCCTTGTGGCTCTTTGCAGCAGGTAGATGCTGTCTGGTGATAGAGAGTGCGGAATGCCAGACAGTGCGCTCAGCAAATTACGTCAGTGTTAAGTCCCTCCACGTTAACCCTTTCTTTAGCAAAAAAGTAATGGGAGCAGGGATTAGAGGTGCCCAGTGACTCAAATATTTGATGTAGCTCCTGGTGCTCGACTCGACTGGCCTAATCACCAATGAGCCTTTGGAGCCCCTGGACCACTCTACAACTACGATTTACTAGAATGGAGATAAAGCTTCATCAGCAATGTAGAAAATAGTCTTGATTCAAGAAAAATAAAAAGTTTGATTTAACATAGCAGAGCTGTAAAAAAGCCGTCCATCCTCCTTGGAGACTAATAACCAAAAAAAACAAAAAAAGAAACTGAGGTATGCTGGTAGGAGGGTTTATCCGAGACATGCCTACAGTTTGCCAGTGTGCAATGCTCCTGTGGGTTGCAGTAAACCCTAAAATGTTAAAGATCTCCCTGTGCTCCTTAAAACAACAGTTCCCATCCTTTAAAAATGAGAAGGATTTACAAAATAAAAACGGGCAGCTTAAAACTCCTTTCTATGGCACCCTATTTACAGTGGTATGGCCATGGTAAGGTCATGCTCCAGCTTTATAAATTCGTTCTGAAATGTTAGCCTCCTCTAAGGTCTATTTACATCTATCTAGCATTATTGTGAATATTCAGGCATGGACTTAAGCCAGTGAATGATTTATATGCAGTTAACCATGGAACAGAATTATAAACATGTGATGCAAGCACAAAGAAATATGTGTATGTCACAGACTTTGCTCACACATTTGTGTACTGGCCATTGGGGCAGCCCATCTAGGCAACTGGAATATACAGGGGGCCAGAAGGAACTGTCAAAGCTTTCCCCTTTAGGCACTATTGAAATGTGGAGAGGGCAACAAGAGCGGCTGCAGGTATGCACACCTCTAGGTGTCCGCACATCATACCTATAACAGCTGCTTCAGTGATGTTCCAGAAAACTACAAACTAGTAAGTCTAAGACTAACAGTAGCTGAAATATAATTGAGGATATGGTAAGAGACTATTTTCAGAAATGTATCTGCAATAAGGGTATCATAAGTGAAAACCAGTTGTTCTCAGACCAACCTATTACCCTTCATTGAGGATGTAACTGAGAAACGATATGGTGGAAGTCTAGTGGACATAGTTTATCTAGACTTTGCTAAAGCTTTTGTTACTATTCTTCATAACTTTTTAATCTATAAAAAAGGTCTGTTGGAGTTGATGAAATTTTATGTACATGGATAAGAAACTGGTTACATGAAAAGGTCCCAGGGAGTAGTGATAAATCACTCATTCTCTGAATGGTATAAAATTGCGAGTGATGTACCCCAGGGTTCTGTCTTGGGTCATTGCTGTTTCAAGTTTAATGCAGTTGTAAAGGTTAACCCTTTTACTTTTTTTTTTTTAAATAACAACATGTTCATGTTAAGCTTACATGCTCTGTGCAATGGTTTTGCACAGAACAGCTTGATCCTCCTTCGAGGGTCCCCCACCGGTGCTCCTCCTCTTCTCTGAGTGCCCCATAGCAAGCACTTGCGGGGGCTCAATCCTGAGCTGCACTGTGTGTGTCTATATACAGAAACTCACTGGGTGGCTAAGCCCGACCCCCCTGCTTACAGAATTTGAGTAACACTAGCAATGGCTCCTGCTTCACAGCCTCCTGTGAGAAGAGGGGAGAGAAGAGCAGCGCTACTGAAGACAGGTACAGCGCTGGATGTAGATTGGGCTCTGGTAGGTATTTAAGGGGGTTTTGGGGGAGTTGACATGGAAAGATTTTTTTTTTTAACCAGAGAATGCATTAGGGTAAAAAAACTTTTACTTTTACAACCATTTTAATGATACAAAAGGTTGGAATTACAAGCAGATGAAGTTCAATATTGGGAAATGTAAAGTTATTTGCTTGGGTGCCAAAATACACATGCAAAATACACATCGGGAGGGGCTCCCCTGGGAGAATCAGTGATTGAAAAGGATCTGGATGTACATGTAGATCACAGACTTAACAAAAGAGCATGAATATCCAAACCACAGCTAATAAAGCTAGCAAAATGCTCTCATGCATTTACAAAGGACATGCATTTCAGAGATAAATCAATAATTATTCCTCATTACAAAACACTGGCCTCATCTCAAAAATGCAGTTCAGCTTTGGTCACAGATCCTCAGGAAAGACTTTGCTGAATTACACTGTAGAAAGAGTTCAGCGAAGGGTAAACCAAATTAATAATGGAGAAGAAGGACCTCAGTATTCATAATGAATACATAGAATAGAGTGATAATAATGTAAAAATACAGGTGCATCTAAAAAAAAGTTAGTATATAGTCAAAAAGTTAATTTCTCTGATGTTCATTGAAAGACACAGCTCCTGATCTTAACCACTGGGTTATACTGCCCTCTACAGGAGTAGCACACTAGGTAGAAAAAAAAAGCCTGGCTAAACCTATGGGCAGTCCCAGGGGGTATACTCCCTCTCTCTGCTATAGGTACACAGTTTTGTTCCAACAGTGTCAGAAGAATTCAAACTCCACAGAAGGGTGGGTGCCGTTTCTGTCAATGAATATCAGAGAAATGGATTTTACAGTAAGTCAAAAATCCCATTTTCTCTTTCATTCATTGACGGACACAGCTCCTAATCAGCTTAACCATTGGGACGTCCCAAAGCAGTGTTAAACGTGAGGGGTGGGAACAGCGAAAAAAAACTCCCAAGGGTAAATTATAGCCAACCAGGTAAACAGGAGCTCAACCAAAACAACTAGGGCTCACCTGAAAAAAACAATACACCCACAAAGAGGACCAAGTCCTCTAAACAGCAGTCTGCAAAACCTTGCGGCCAAAGGAAGCATCCACAGATGCCAACACATCTACTTTATAGAACTTTGTGAAAGTGTGCACCGATGACCAGGTGGCTGCCTTGCAAACCTGCGTTACCGATGCCTGATGACAGAAGGCCCAGGAGGCACTGAGCGCCCAAGTAGAGTGCACCTTTACAGGGAAAGGAGGAACCTGACCCTTGATGGAATAGGCCTGAATCACCGGCTGTCTGAACCATTTGGAAATGATCGCAGAGGAAGCGGACAACCCTTTCTGAGGCCCATCCCTGAGCACAAATAGGGAGTCTGACTTCCTGAAAGACTCCGTAACTGCCAGGTACATTCCAATTGCCAGGACCACATCCAAGTCATGCAAGGCAATTTCCTTCAGATATGTAGGCCAGGGACACAGGGAGGCAACACAATGTCTTCATTCAAATGAAAATCAGAGACAACCTGAGGAAAGAACGAACGATGGACAGGGGTGAAAACCACCTCATCACTGTGAACCACCAAGAAAGGTAAATGACAGGATAATGCCACCAATTCCGACATCCTGCTTGCTGATGTGAAAGCCCCCAAAAAGGCCACCTTCTGGGACAGCGTAAGCAGGGGAATCTCTTGAAGGTTCTCAAAAAGGAGGCTTCTGGAGGACAGAGCACCAAATTGAGGCCCCAAGGTGGCAACAGAGACCACACTGGAGGGGTCAAGTGCCTAACTCCCTGAAGAAAAGTACGCACCAAGGAGTATGTGGCCAAGGGCTGTTAAAAGAAGACCGCTAAGGCCGACACCTGACCCAGTTTCTGCTCAACCCCCCATTGAAGGAAGGTCAAGATCCGAGCCACCGACAAAAGAGCGAGGATGAACCCCAAGAGGCTCGCACCACACAATGCACTTCTTCCATGTATGTCAGTAGAATTTCCTAGCTTTCAACAGCGTTGGAAATACCGACTGAGACAAGCCTCTATCCATCAGCACCTGGCGTTCAACAACCAAGCTGTCAAAGCCAGGGACTGTGAAGCAGGATGGAGGATTGGTCCTTGGGAAGGCAGATCCTCCCCGAGAGGAAGCTTCCAAGGAACATCGCCATCCAGCCGCACCAGATCGGCGTACCAAGCCCAGCGAGGCCAGTCCGGGGTCACTAAGATGACCGGAATTCCCTTTTGCCTCGATCCTGTGTAGAAGTCTTGGCAAAAGCTTGAGAGGTGGGAAGGCATAAATCAGACAACACTGACCCCCACGGGGCCACCAGTGCATCTGTGGTGTTGAGCCACAAACCTCTGCACCTTTCTGTTGAGCCGGGACGCCAACAGATCCACCTCAGGGATGCCCTACCAGAGAGACAACTTTTGAAACACCTCCGGATGAAGGTACCACTCCCCTCGGTCCAACGCTTACCGACTGAGGTAATCCGCCTGCCAGTTTTTCACTCCGGGAATGTGTACGGCGGAGAGGGCTGGAACAAAACGTTCTGCCCACCTTAGAATGCTGGCTACCTCCAGAGCTGCCAGGACACTTCTTGTGCCCCCCTGGTGATTGACATAGGCCATGGCCGTGGCATTGTTCGATTGAAGGCGCACTGGACATCCCTGAAGATGATCCATCCAATGTTATAGGCACAGTCTGATCACTCGGAGTGCCAAGACATTGATCAGTAGTCTGGACTCTCCCAATGTCCAGACCTCCTGAGCAGGAATTTTGCAGAGGACACTTCCCCCAGTCAGACATGCTGGCATCCATGGTAAAAGACTTAGCATCACCAGAGGGATCAGTGAAGTGGAGGATGGCAGGGTAAGCCAAGGTGAATTTGACACCTTTCTGGAAGAGTGCAGAGCAGGAAGGTTGAAATGCTTTACGGCGGTGGGCGACCTCCTGAGAATAATCAGCGAAGAGGAGCAGGCGGTGTCCATCAAGTTGAAGGTGTTTGGCATTACGGAAAGACTTCAGTATAGCGGTTCTGTCAACATAATTCAGATAGCGCACTATCACAGGGCGCGGGGAGCGGCGCTCATTAGAGGGAGAGCCGAGACGATGTGCCCGCTCAATAGTGCATGGCGCGGTAATGCCCAGGGCATGTGGAATACGGACAGTGCAGACATCAGTAAGGGAGCCTGTGCCAAAGGATTCTGGGAGGCCAATAATTCTTAAATTGTTTTTGCGTGACCGATTTTCCAAGTCATCCAGTTTTTCCAATATGTACTGCTGGGTTTTTTGCACTGTAGTTTCAGTAGTAAATGAACTTTGAATCTCCTCCTCCATATCTGTTATTCTGCTTTCCACCTCAGACAGGCGTTTTGCATGGTCCCCCAGCTCTTTGCGGAGCTGGGATACCCCTGCTGTCACTGCCCTCTCCACCGTGGCTGAGATGGTGGGAGACAGTAGAGCAGCCACTGCTTGTGCCAAACGTTGGCATTGTTCATCAGGGGGGTCTGCCTGCGGATCAGCGGGAGACACAGGGTTGCGGAGCTCCCCCACATGGAGGTCAGCGGCCATATTACCTGCCTGGGCTGCAGGGAGGGAGCCGTCCTGTCGGGTGCTAGAGGCGATCCCCGCAGTGGTATGGACCACGAACCGGTCCATGAAGTGCAGCTTGTCAGCGGTGAGGTGAGCGGGGAGCAGCGAGGAGTCCGTGGGCGGTAGTGAGCCAGTTTAGTGAGCAGATAATGCCGGAGCCGCTGTTCTGCGCTACCTTCTCATGAGGCGCCGGAACCGGAAGTCCTGGCATCCATGGTGACCACTGTCCAATACACGGGGAGGAAGGATTTGCCCAGCTGAAGAACAAAGCCACCATGTCAGGGACTCTTTCGTTCCCTGGCCCAGCTGGATCAGATTGTCCAGAGACTGCGGATTCTTGTACCATCTGGCCAGAACCTCAATTGCCTTGACTTCTTATGGAACTGTGCAAACAGAACTGCCTCAAAAGGTAGACAACATCAGGCCCAGCACCCACATGCAAGTCAGGAGGGATTACCATCTGCTGGACAGCAGGAGATGCAGTTTCTGGAGTTTGTCCAGAGGAAGGAGCACTCTGGCTAAGGCCGAGTCCAGAGTCAAGACCCAAATAGTCCAGCTATGTGGCTGGAACCAGAGCAGACTTCTGAAAATTCTGAATCCAGCCAAAACACCCCCAAGCTCGTATGGTGATTTCCAGGTTTTCCACTAGAGCAGTAGGAGACTCCACTCGCAGAAAGAGGTTGTCCAAGTAGCCCAGTACCGCCATCCCTCATTGGCGTAACAATGCTAGCACTGGGGCCAACACTTTCGTGAAGACCTGAAGAGTAGAGGCGAGACCAAAGGGTAACGCCACAAACTGATATGCTCCTCTCCCACGGCAAAGGGGAGGATGCGCTAGAGACCGACACATGTTGGAATGTGAAAGTAAGCGTCCTTGATATCCATGGAGGCAAGAAAAATCCCCCTGATGCAGGGAAGCCACCACGGTGGGAATAGAGTCCATTCTGAACTTCTGCACCCGCACAAAGCAGTTCAGCGCCTTGAGGTCCAGAATTAGACGCACCTTGCCTTCTTTCCTGGGAACTGTAAACAGATTTGAGTAAAACCCCTGAAAACGTTCTAAAGTCAGAACCGGAACCATCACCTTTCAAAGTAAAAGGTCTTGCACCAACCCAAAAAGAGCTGGTCCGGGGACAATCACATGTTGGAAGGAAGAACTATACCGGAGGGTAAGGACGAAACTCAATCTTGTAGCCAGACCAAATAACCTTGTGGACCCACCTGACTTGTACCAGTGAAGACGTCCCCCCACCCCAGATACAGGTGAGGGGGCACCTTAATCCTGAAGGGGCCTTGTCCGCGGGTCTGGAGAAGCCCGCTCTTGACTTGCCAGACCAAGTTCACTTGGATCCTCCAGAGGAAGCCCTGAAGGGCTCTGATCCCTTGTCAGTAGACCCTGAGGGACAAAAAAACTTCTTATGAGCCAAGAACAAGGGCTCACGTCTACGACAAGAATTTTGCCCTTAGCAGTCTGCGGAACAAAGGTACTCTCCCCCCCTGTGAGACCTTTAATGAAGTCATCCATGGTAGCATCAAACAGGCAATATCCTTGAAAGAGAAGAACAGTCAAGGCCTTTTTAGAAGTCTCGTCCGCAGACCAGCATTTGAGCCGAAGGACCACTGCCGAAACAGAGAGCCGAGCCACTAGGGGAGTCGCATCCAAAGAGACATCACAGATAAACTGCAGCCCCTGGACCAGCTGGTCCGCCAGTTTAGCAAAGGCAGGGAGGAGCTACTCCCCCTCCAGGTCACGGCGCAAAAGCCAAGCCCATTAGGTCAGAGTCTGTGACACCAGGGCAATGGCGAATATCGGTTTCAGTGCCAAACCAGCCAGGGTGTACATATTGCAGGCCACAGCCTCCGCCTTCCTGTCAGCCGGGTCCTTAAAGGCCAGGGACTCTTCAACAGGGATCATGGTTGCCTTGTTTAATCTGGAAACCGGAGGGTCCACTTCTTAAGAAGAGACTCCTCATAGGGGTATCGCCTAGCAAAATCGCTTAGGGACCCCAGGGGATTCTTTGGTCGTCCCTACTATTTAGTGACAATTCTATCAAAATAGGAGGGCAAAGGGAACATCTTTTCAGCTCTGGATAGCTTGTGAATGCCAAAGGGAACCTGCACCTCCGCTGCAGCTTCAACTGTGTCCTCCATCTTTAAGGTCTCACACACAGCTACAATCAGTGCGTCCACCAGCGCTTATTCTTTTGCGGTTGCAGAAGTGGAGGAATCCTCCTCACTATCTGAAGATTCAGGGCACGTGGTCATAGACCCTGTAGGGTGACCCACGTCTGCGGCAGCCAAATCAGATAAAGGATCTGATGAGACAGGGGAAGGTGGGGGCGCTTTTTGCCAGCCCTTCGCCCAAAAACCACTTCCACCCGGGACACTACGGACTCCAGGATCGCCGTCAGTGCATCAAAGATGGATGGGACCCGAAGGGCCCTGCAGCCTCAGAGAGGGGATCAGGTGGGGAGAGGTGCTCCAAGGACTCCAGGAGTCACCAGGGGGACCCCACAAAAAAGTGTAAAAACACTGCTAAGGGACAACCCCCACCGCTCGCTCTGGTAGCCCACCCGGTTGCCAGCCACAGACCGCCAATTGATTTTTGGTAGGAATGAGGAGGGGCTCCCACTGCTGAAATCGCCGCACAGATAGCTCCACTGTCATGGTAGCCGCTATTTTTTTTTTCCAACAAGTTTATTGAAGAGTAATGAGGTTAACAACATGTAATTATACTTTCCACATCTTATGAAGAAATAACAATCATATCTGATCCAATAACATTATGAACGAGTAAGTATCAGTTTACATTAGGCAAAAGAAATAATCAGATGTCAAGGAAAACGTATGTTGAAACACGTGTTAATACAGGAATGATAAAACTGAGGTGATTCGCCCTATAGAGTGAGAAGCAGTGGCAGCCCGTGCATAGGGGGCGCCAGGGCGCCGCCCCCCCTACCCCTAAAAAAAAAAAGAAAAAAAAAAACGGAAAAAAAAAAAAAAAAAAAAAAAAAAAAACACAAAACGAACAAATAAAGTTGTTCAAAAAAAAATTGGGTTCGCCGGCCTGAACCCAAGGAACTGGTGGCTGGGGGGGGGGGGGGGGGGTGGGGTTACCTCCCAGAAGAGGCGCCGATTGGCTGCCTTCTGGGGAGGTAGGGGGGTATCCTGGGCGCAAGTCTTTGCGGTTGGACACCCCCACTTTCTGATATCCTGGCTGTGATTGGTCCAGTCTACAGCCTGGACCAATCATCATCCAGGATATCGCTGACGTCGCAATGGGGGCGGTGCCGGTGCGTGCGTCAATCACTCACCGTCACCGCCGCTCAGAGAAGAGGAGAGGCCGCCCGCCGGTTCCCGCCGCCGAGACGACGAGGGAGAAGGACCCGCCGCAGAAGAGGAGGAAGAAGCTGAGCCGCGCCGCCGCCAGGTAAGTTTGAACGGAGCATGCACGCTGACACTCTGCAATCATTGGGGGACAATGCTGTGGCGCTCTGCAATCATTGGGGGACAAAGCTGTGGCACTCTGCAATCATTGGGGGACAATGCTGTGGCGCTCTGCAATCATTGGGGGACAATGCTGGCACTCTGCAATCATTGGGGTACAATTCTGTGGCGCTCTGCAATCATTGGGGGACAATGCTGTGGCGCTCTGCAATCATTGGGGGACAATGCTGTGGCGCTCTGCAATCATTGGGGGACAATGCTGTGGCGCACTCTGCAATCATTGGGGGACAATGCTGTGGCACTCTGCAATCATTGGGGGACAATGCTGTGGCACTCTGCAATCATTGGGGGACAATGCTGTGGCACTCTGCAATCATTGGGGTACAATGCTGTGGCACTCTGCAATCATTGGGGTACAATTCTGTGGCACTCTGCAATCATTGGGGGACAATGCTGTGGCGCTCTGCAATCATTGGGGGACAATGCTGTGGCGCTCTGCAATCATTGGGGGACAATGCTGTGGCGCTCTGCAATCATTGGGGGACAATGCTGTGGCGCTCTGCAATCATTGGGGGACAATGCTGTGGCGCTCTGCAATCATTGGGGGACAATGCTGTGGCGCTCTGCAATCATTGGGGGACAATGCTGTGGCGCTCTGCAATCATTGGGGGACAAAGCTGTGGCGCTCTGCAATCATTGGGGGACAATGCTGGCGCTCTGCAATCATTGGGGGACAATGCTGTGGCGCTCTGCAATCATTGGGGACAATGCTGTGGCACTCTGCAGTGATTGGGGACAATGCTGTAGCGCTCTGCATTGAAAGGGGCTCGCACGCTGAACTCTGCATTGAAGGGGGCACGGAACAGTTGCATTGAAGGGGGCATGCACGCTGAACTCTGCATTGTTGGGGCACAGCACAGAGTTCATTGCATTGAAGGGGGCACAGTGTTTATTGCATTGAAGGGGGCACAGCACAGTGTTTATTGCATTGAAGGGGGCACAGCACAGTGTTCATTGCATTGTGGGGGCACAGCACAGTGTTTATTGCATTGTGGGGGCACAGCACAGTGTTTATTGCATTGAAGGGGGCACAGCACAGTGTTTATTGCATTGAAGGGGGCACAGCACAGTGTTGCATTGAAGGGGGCATGCACGCTGAACTCTGCATTGTTGGGGCACAGCACAGAGTTCATTGCATTGAAGGGGGCACAGTGTTTATTGCATTGAAGGGGGCACAGCGCAGTGTTTATTGCATTGAAGGGGGCACAGCACAGTGTTCATTGCATTGAAGGGGGCATAGCACAGTGTTTATTGCATTGAAGGGGGCACAGCACAGTGTTTATTGCATTGAAGGGGGCACAGCACATTGTTCATTGCATTGAAGGGGGCACAGCACATTGTTCATTGCATTGAAGGGGGCACAGCACAGTGTTTATTGCATTGAAGGGGGCACAGCACAGTGTTTATTGCATTGAAGGGGGCACAGCACATTGTTCATTGCATTGAAGGGGGCACAGTGTTTATTGCATTGAAGGGGGCACAGCGCAGTGTTTATTGCATTGAAGGGGGCACAGCACAGTGTTCATTGCATTGAAGGGGGCATAGCACAGTGTTTATTGCATTGAAGGGGGCACAGCACAGTGTTTATTGCATTGAAGGGGGCACAGCACATTGTTCATTGCATTGAAGGGGGCACAGCACAGTTGCATTGAAGGGGGCATGCACGCTGAACTCTGCATTGTGGGGGCACAGCACAGTGTTTATTGCATTGAAGGGGGCATAGCACAGTGTTTATTGCATTGAAGGGGGCATAGCACAGTGTTTATTGCATTGAAGGGGGCATAGCACAGTGTTTATTGCATTGAAGGGGGCACAGCACAATGTTCATTGCATTGAAGGGGGCACGCACGCTGAACTCTGTATTGAAGGGGGCATGTACACTGGTCTCTGCATTGAAAGGGGGCATGTACACTGGTCACTGCATTGAAAGGGGGCATATACCCTCTCCTGTACCATGACCTGTGACATGCCTGTACCATCACCTGTGCCATGCCTGTACCATCACCTGTGCCATGCCTGTACCATCACCTGTGCCATGCCTGTACCATCACCTGTGCCATGCCTGTACCATCACGTATGCCATGCCTGTACCATGACTTCAAAGTCACGCAATTTTTTACTGCGGTTTTTGACGCGAAGCAATACCTATTACATTTTTCTTTTTGCGCCCCCCCCAAAAATTTTGAGCACCAGCCGCCACTGGTGAGAAGTTTTATGTTGAAACAACATAGCCCATGAAATATGGCTGTTAAGGGCTAACATCTTTTTCCGCTTAATAAAGCTAAAATAACAGAGTAAGGAGGTAGAATATCAGAGGAAGTGGGGGAGCGGACCCTCTGACCAGCATTGGGTCCGCTGGGATGGGGAAGGAGTAAGCTAGAGAAGTAAGATGGGGAAGAGGGAGAGGGAAGGCAAGGAGAGTGGGTAGAGGGGAGGCGGGTAGGGACCAAGTCAACTTATGTGTCTAAGCCACTTAAGGGATCATGAAGATAAATGATAATACGGAGGAGGTGAATTGATTAATTAGTAGAAGAGTTAGTAAGCTGTTCATATTCGGCGGAGTATCGGAAAATGATCCAATCTTTCCAGATTTTAAGATATTTGTTTGGAGAGTCGTGAACTGTAGATATGAGCTCCTCCATTTTGGAGATTTTGTTGATCTGGGTAAGCCAAGTATGAAGTGATGGGACTTTTGTGGTACCCCAAAGTCTGGGGATGCAAAGCTTGGCAGCATTTATCATAATCATAGGAAGGGATTTGAAGTACTTAGGTGGAAATGAATGTGCTTCCGCGTATCCTCTACCTACTACAAACGGTTCCCATTCAACTGCCCTTACACTTCTTCTCCACTTTAAAAAAGGCCATCAGATCCTTTATCTGGCATCGCAAAGCCCCTCGCATTAAATTTGAGACACTCTCAAGACCCAAATCCAAAGGTGGAATGGGAATCCCAGACATTTACTTGTACTACCAAGCATCACACCTCTTATGCATAGCAGATTGGCACGCACAGAAGCACAAAAAGGATTGGGTTGAATTGGAAGACTCTCTCTCTCAGATTCCCATTCAAAGTACCCCTTGGCTAATTTATTCCTCCTTACAGGACTCCCTAAAAAAACACCCGTTAATAGGCCCCACCATTCGTTGTTTTCATACAGCAAATGCCAAACACCAATTAATCCATAAACATAGCCTCCTTACTCCTTTACTAGACAACCCCGCAATTCCCTCCGGGTCAATCCTCACACTCCCTGCGCTCGGTTCCCAATGATATAGGAATTCGCATTTTCCACCTCTTACAACATGGGAAATTTCCTAACTTACAGGATCTCAAAAATGCTATACTCTCTGTCCCGCATTGAGCTGGTGGGAATACACACAACTCCATTATTTTGTCTCCGCACGCCTGAAATAAAATCCTAAAGAGGCACCTTTTTCCAAATTTGAACAAATTTGTGCACTTCAGCAACCCCAGCAACACCTGCTATCAGCTATACACTCCCTCCTCTGGGATTCCTGCCCTATACAATTTGGCAAACTGTCGGATGACTGGGGCATTGATTTGGACTTATCTCTGACAGACCCCCAATGGGAAAAAATATATCGTAACATCTTAAAAGGATCAATAAATGTATCCATTCAAGAAAACAATTATAAGATACTTACCAAATGGTACCGCACCCCATTCCTGCTCAACAAAATATAACAAAGATATCCCAAATGAATGTTGGAGGTGCAAACAATCTCATGCAGATTTATTACATATCTGGTGGTCCTGTCACCCGATACAGCCATTTTGGAATACGGTCAAATCCTTCATACTAAAAATAACCACCCAAGACTTACATTTACATCCAGCTCAGTTTCTACAGCCGCTATTTTTAATGCAAACCTTTGAAAAATGGTGGCTGGAGAGAAACATGGTGGCCGTGCATTAAGCACACAGGCTACAAGAAAGTGGCAGCACCACGAGGCTCCTAGGGACCCAGAAGGGATCCCTAGGCCTCAGAAAATGGCACAGGTAGAAAGGAAGGGCCCTGGGCAGGAGCTCACACCAGGTACAGCCTCCCCCCCATTGCCAGATCGCCCGTGGCGCACCCCCCCCACCTCAATCCACAGCACAGCACCCTGCCCCCACACTAAGCAGTGGACGAGGCTATCCCACAGCCCCAGCGTCAGTAAATGTGGGGGGAGGGGGATGAGATGGCCCACAGGGACCACCAGACTGATGATGGGGGTGCCTATTGGGAAGGCGGGGAACCCAGGGATCCGACCATCTCATGGAGGGGTCCACATCCACCCCAAAACCCTCCAGGGGGAGAGGGGGGGACAGTTACTTACCATACCAAGAACCAGGTGGCCACCCCTCCAGACAGCACCTCCTCTCTATGGGGGGGGCTGTTGGCAGGAGGAACGCTGCGACTCAGACCGAGACCCTGTCTTATGCGACCTCGTGAGGCGTTTGACTCGCAGGCCAGGCCCCATCCAGTGGGGCTATGTCTGCGCGTGCTCGCTGGCCAGACTGGGGTGACAACTGGATCTAGATTATCCAGCCTGTCACCCAGTCCGGCAGCTGATTGTAGATCTCACAGGAAAAAATCCAGGAGAAAAAAATTCTATCAAAAAAGAAAAAATTGCCAGGACCAGAGATCCTAGCAAGGAACTACTTCCTTACTCCTGACTAGGCAGAAAAAAAAAACTGAGTACCTATAGCAGAGAGAGGGAGTATACCGACTGGGACTGCCCATAGGCGTAGCCAGACTTTTTTTCTGCCTAGTGTCCTACTCCTGTAGGGGTCAGTATAACCCATTGGGTAAGATGATCAGGAGTTGTGTCCGTCAATGAACGAAAGAAAAAACAAAATTTTACTCACACCAGTTCAGAACAGTTATTCGTGCCTTGTCTAAACCAGACAATGTTAGTAATGAAGCTTCTCAAGTGTATGACCGTCATCATTTTAATGCACTACAAACAGGAATATGTTGGAAAGAGTTCATCCATTCTTAATTATTACTCCAGCATTGGAAGGGCACTGTTGAATACATGTGTATCCCCTATTTCTTAGGGATCTGCATTTCAAAGTACCTAAATCTAACCCAACACTCTGCCCACTACAAGGGTGCTACACTTTGTTGCCACTTTCTACAGATTTTTATTTGAATGGGAAATTTTGCAGCAGTGGGTTGAGCTGCTCCTGGGCTGAAAAAAAAAAAACAAAACAAAAAAACACCCCTCTGGTTTTGCAACAATAACCGGCATAGAAATCAGAACAATGTTTTAAACGGCAAACAATTCATTGATGTGCTGGGAGTGCCTGAGACATGATGTCCTACCCCCATACCACCAAGTGGGACTTGCACTTAGTGATACCTGTACTTCTGGGCAAAGCAGTGCTGTCTATTGACACTTCACCTGAGTCAAGATACTGATCATTGTAGTATTACAATGCTGCTTTTACTTTACTTACATCAGAATATTTGAAGAGCTCTTGTAGGTTTATGCCCTCCGTGTTGAGAATCTGCTCCTTCTCCCCTTTCTTGTTGGTGGCTTCGTTAAGGAGGCATCGCGTTATTCCCTTTATTTCATGAATAACAGTATTGTGTGCCAAAGTCACAACAAGAGATGAAATGTCAAAGTGAACCTTCATTAATGGCAGTTTTACTGTGACCTGCAAAAATAAAACAACTGTAAAAAATAGGATTTTCACACATACAATATAATCCTTTTCTTGGAGTCAATTGAGGGAAGTATTTCACCATCAGGTTATATTGCTGCCTACAAGAGGATTGGACACCTGCAAAATACATAAAAATACTGTAGCCCTGCCCAAAATACTTACAACGTTCATACAGGATTATGACAAGTAAAGCAGCCTTCCTGAAGAACCAGGGTCTAGGAAATAGATTTTTAACCACTTAAGCCCCGGAGGATTTGGCTGCTAAAAGACCAGGGGGTATTTTGCGATTCGGCACTGCGTGACTTTAACAGACAATTGCGCGGCCGTGCGACGCTGTACCTAAACGAATTTGGCGTCCTTTTTTTCCCACAAACAGAGCTTTCTTTTGGTGGTATTTGATCACCTGTGCGATTTTTATTTTTTGCGCTATAAACAAAAAAAGAGCGTCAATTTTGCAAAAATAACAATATTTTTCAAATTTTTTTATATGAAATTCCCCCCCCAAAAAAATGTAAAAATCAAAATTTTTTTACATTTTCGGCCAATTTGTTTTATGCTACCTATGTTTGGTAACAAACAAACAAAAAAAAAAAAAAAAATCGCAAAAAGCGTATTTTTATTGGTTTGCGCAAAAGTTATTGCGTTTACTAACAAAGGGAAAGATTTTTGTCATTTTTGCTGTTTTTTTTTAACGCGTAATGGTGGCGATCTGCGATTTTTTTTTGCGGTACTGCGACATTGGGGCGGACAGATCGGACCCTTGACTGACATTTTTGACACTTTTGGGGTTACCAGTGACATTTCTACAGTAATCAGTGCTATACATATGCACTGATACTGTAAAAATACACTGGTGGTGAAGGGGTTAACTTTATTTGAGAGGGAGGGGCTGTGTGTGTCCCTAGGGGCGTGATTCTTACTGTGATTGGCTGTGGCTTGAGGTGTAGTTACACTGATCAACGGTTGTACATTGTAGAACCGTGTGATCGGTGTTTCTACACCGGGGAGAATGACAGGTGGCTTGTTTACACAAGCCGCCTGACTTTCTCCCTCTCCCCCGACGATCGCCGAGTGACCGGCGGACATCGGGTCCGCCGGTCACACGCGTGGGGGGGGGTCCGTGACCACGCGGGAGCGCGCCTCCGGCGGCGCGCGCTCGCTCCCCAGAGCCTCACAGGCTAGCGACGTAGACCTACGCCGCTCTGCCTGTGAGGGGCTGACTGCCGCAGTAAATATACTGTGCGCAGTCGGCAAGCAGTTAAAGCCAGAATATGTTTTTTGCAGGATAGATCAACCAGTGCAGGAACTCCCCTTACAGAGGTGATGGCTACAAGGAATATTACCTTGTGGGTGACAGCAGAGAGAGGTGATGGCTACAAGGAATATTACCTTGTGGGTGACAGCAGAGAGAGGTGATGGCTACAAGGAATATTACCTTGTAGATGACAGCAGAGAAAGGACCGTCTCCAATGGGTGCAGACTGTTTTCTGAACCACAAAGAGACAGATTCAGATTCAATGGAGTCACAGATGCTACATGGAAGACTCCCTATACAAAGTCTTAAAGCGGAACTTTACCCATAACAACTTGATCAAAAATAATGTTTTTTAGCAAGGAACATACATCCACATAAATAATTAGGCTACCAAAATTAGTGTGTGCTGTAAATTGCCTCCAGAATTGCTCCCATTTTTTCTTGCTGGAGGCTGCCATCATAAAAGTAAACGTGGAACTAAATCCATCAATTTACTGGTTTTAAAAACCATTACATTCCTGGAATGCCGGGATCGCCAATTGTCATTTTCCTGTGTCAAACCATCAAATGGCTGGTGTCATAACTAATCACATGTGCAAAACCATGGCAGTTGCAGATCAAACCGAAGCAGCTTCCTTTGGCTGCAAAGGACAGGAGGGTTTAATTCCAATTTAAGGCTGTCAGCAGATCATTCTCTACAAATTCGGTAGTGCCTAAAAATAGAGAGCAACTAAGCATGTGCAGAGCAGGTTGAGACAGTGTATTACTGTACTTTAAACAGTATAGGCCGTTATTTTTAATGTTTTACATTAAAGCATTTAGCTATACCTGTAAAAGGGGCCAGCCTGAAGTGATCTAGCAGGACTTAATTTTCTGACTAAAGTTCCACTTTAAATCAAGGAGTGAGAGGTCAATGGTCTGTGAAACAGAACAGAAAGAGCACAAACTTGGCCCTTGATAGTGCTGAGAGACAAATGCTGATCCAGGCCCAGCTGTAGTAAGGGGAGGATTTATCTCACAAACTTCTAAGATGGAAGCCCCAATACTTATACCAAGGGATACATGTTTTCCAAATCAGTCCTTGGGATGATCTGGTAGTGACCATGGAGCACATCTGCGACACAGGTCCTGAACACCTACGGATGCGAGGACCACTCCTCTAGGTCCAGAAAGTGTCAGCTGAGGAAGTCTGCCAGCCAATCTTCTGTGTATGGGATGCACATGGCTGACAAAGCAATACTTTGCAGTTCTGTCCAGGACAGAGTCCAATCTAATTCTCTTGCTGTGGCAAGACTTCTGGTTCCGCCTTAGTCTGTTCAGGGAATTTTTACTGATACAAGATGTTGTGTTGTAGAAGTCTGGAGTGAAACTGGATACATGGGACTGCCTCAATGAAGGCTTCCATCAGACCCAAGACTCTTGCAAAAGAGGGGAGTCTGACAATGCCTAGACGAAAGAACTCAAATCAGAGCGACTAAAAATTCTCCTATTAGGAAACACACTCCATTAATGAGACACATTGGTCATAACCTAATATAAGCTTGCATACTGACAACATGGTCTGTGACACATTGCAAGGGTAGTTTTTTTTCCCCCCTAATTCCTGTAGATGGGTTTTAAAGCAAACATTCTTCCTACATGCAGGGCAGAGAACAGGCTTGTATTAAATACCCAACTTCCCAGCAGCACATAAGTTTACTCTGTTTCTGAACACAGCTGCGAAGAGGTAAAGAAACAAGAGACGTCAGTGGATGATGAAATGCGTAGAGAGGAGTTGGAGACGCGTGACACGACGGCCATCTTGTGGGTTAGAAAACATCAGACCTTCGATTAGGCTGGGTTCACACTTAATAAGGATGCGGCTCACAGCAGGGGTCCTGTGTGTCACTGTTCGCCGTTTCAGGGACTAATCAGGTCCGAATTTTTGCCTGAATTCAGACCTGAAACCGAGCCAAAGACGCACAGGACCCATTGAGAGCTGGGCACACTCTCCTGTCATGCGAATAGAATGCGGGGAAATCCACATCCAATTCGCACTGGTGTGAACTCTCCTTAAGAGATGCAGATTTTAAACCTTTAGAATGTGAGTGTGACTCTTGTGATCTAACAATAAATATTTTTGGGACTTCTACACCATGAGGAGTGTCTCTTCCTTTTATATGAACTATGAAGCTGTCAGAGAGCCCTAGAGGTGGATTAACACTGCTGGGAAGAACACTGGATTACGATCCACAGTGCATTTGACCCTTGTTGTGAGGGTCCATCTTGGAGGGTAGGAGATTGTGTGATCGGGTGTTGGTGATGGTCTCGTCACACCTTTGATATATACATGCACTGCTGTATCAATACCTTCGCTGGACGTTTATATGCAATTTTGTTGTTGTGGACTTTAAATCAATTTTAGATATTTTATTTTAGCGCTGCAATACCACTTCCCCTTTGTAACGCTCCTGCGTTTTTATATGGTGTGGATTTTCAGCTGCAGAAATAGTTCCACGTCAGTAGTCATGTAAGAGATATGCTGAGATACCATTCCCAACCTCAATGACTCATGTGTGGAAGGTCTTATTTCAGCCAGTAAATACACACAATTAGCAAGCTGGTTCCTAGAGTGACTATGTATGTGGTAACACAATGATGAAGGTTGAGGGATAGGTTGAGTGGAGGTGGTAGGTGATAGACACTTGAAGGTGAGACAGTAGCAGATGGATGCAGGAAGGTTTAGCAATGTTGTATGATAGCAGATGATAGAATAGCAGGTGGACATACAAAAGAGATCAACCCAGTGCAGAAAAGTAGCAGTAGTCTCAAGAGCTAGCAATCTAGTTATGCAGATGTGATAAACAGTCTTTACTATGCAGAGCTAGATAGTGTAAGCTTAGTATAAGTTTATAGAGAATTCCCCTGCGGGGTACTTAGCACTATTAGCGATACAGCCGAAGGGTGGTTCAGGAGAGGCGGATGATCCAGTAGCGGGATACAGGGATCAGCGCAGCGAGGTTCCGTCAGCGAAGTAAGCTTGCAAGCATGGAAGCTTCAAGCAAGGTTAGCATCCAGGTAAGGGTGTTTGAACGAACACATGTGAGTGAGAACCGGCACTTTAAATAGCCATCTAGTCCGGCGCTGGGTGATGACAGCTCCAGTCTTAAAGGTGTATGCGCACCTTTCCAAAAAGTAAATGGTGGGGCGCATACACTTGTGGAAAGTGTAATTTAGGGTACCAAAGGTACCGGAACATTACAATACCCCCCCCTTAAGGCCTGCTCCTGAAGGCCTCTGGAGCTGGTTTGTCTGGGTATCTCGCATGAAAATTGCGGATTAATCTAGGGGCATGTATGTCAGAGGTGTTTAGCCAGGTGTCGTCTTGGGGCCCATAGTTCTTCCATCTAACCAAGTACTGAAGTCTTCTTCTGTAGATACGAGAATCCAGAATCTCTTTTATCTCGTATTCTTCTCCACCTTCAACTTGTACAGGAGGGGGAGGTGGAATATTAGGCCTTATTCCTTGGTCCGGAACATGGGGTTTTAGTAGCGACACATGGAAAATGGGATGGATTTTTAGGTCCATTGGCAATGTAAGCTGCACTGCAGCTTTTCCAATAAGTTTCTTGATTGGGAAAGGTCCCAAGAACAGAGGTCCAAGCTTTTTGCTAGGGATCTTCAGTCTCAAGTTTTTTGTTGAGAGCCAAACGAGGTCCCCGATAGTATACTGTGGAGAAGGTCTTCTACGAAGATCATAGTACTTCTTTTGTTGACTGTGAGCGTGTGCAGTGGTAGTATTTAGTAAACCCAGAGAATCCTTTATTTGGGTAAGATAGTCTGAGGCTACTGGGTTATTTGAAGGAAGGATGCGTGGAGGGAGAATAGAGGGATGGAACCCATAGTTCAAGTAGAACGGACTCTGCTTGGTTGTACTGTGAGTTGCGTTGTTGTAGGCAAATTCTGCCAGGGGGAGAAGATCCAACCAATCATCCTGTTGGTAAGAAGTGTAACAACGTAAATACTGCTCGATGCATTGGTTGACTCTTTCAGTCTGTCCGTTGGTCTGCGGATGGTAAGGAGAAGTGAGCTTCCGCTCAATCCGTAGTATGTGACATAGTTCTTGCCAGAATTTAGAAATAAATTGGGATCCACGGTCAGACAGAAGAGTTTTTGGGATACCATGTAATCTGAAGATATGTTTCATCAGGAGTTCTGCCGTTTGTTTGGACGAAGGTGGTCTGCGAATAGCAATGAAATGTGCCATCTTTGTCAGATGGTCCACTGACACCAAGATGGTATTAAATCCTTTGGAAGGAGGCAATTCTACGATGAAGTCCAATGACAGAACCTCCCATGGAGTTTGGGGTATTGGTAGACTGCATAGTAGACCGGATGGTCTCGTAGTGTCAATTTTGGACCTGGCACAGACATTGCATGAAGAGACAAATTTTTGTATAGATGTTTTCATGTCAGGCCACCAGAATTGCCGAGAAATCAAATTGAAAGTCTTTGTCATACCCATATGTCCTGCCATAGGCACATCATGCGATAATTCCAAGATCTTGGTGCGTAGGGTAGGTGGTATGTAAAGTTTGTCGTTGTAGTAGAGGAAGCCTTCTGCATCGGTATTTAGTTGTGGTGGGGGTGAATCCAACCTTATACCATGCAGAACCTCTTCCTTCAAGGAACGGACAACTCCAATAATGCGTTTGTGAGGTATTATAGGAACGGAAGGAATTTCAAAGTAGTTTTCTTCAGTTAGTCGTGATAGTGCATCCGCCTTTTTGTTCTTATCTGCAGGTGTGTAGGTCACTAGGAAGTTAAACCTTAGAAAAAATAGTGACCATCGTACCTGTCGATGCGAGAGAGTTTTGCTAGTCTGAAGATATTGGAGGTTTTTATGGTCCGTGTATATAATTATTGGTAATTGGGTGCCTTCGAGTAAATGTCGCCAATTCTCCAGAGCCAATTTTATAGCAAGCAGTTCCTTTTCGCCCACGGGGTAATTTATCTCGGGACTGCTCAGGGATTTAGAAAAAAAGGCGACTGGATGAAGTGGTGAAGTGGGGGTAGGTCGTTGGGAGAGTATTGCTCCTACTGCCAGGTTTGACGCATCTACCTCCAGAATGTATTGGAGGGATGGGTCTGGATGGCGTAATATGGGAGCGGAAGTAAACCTTGTCTTTAACAAGTGGAAAGCCTTATTTGCTTCTTCTGACCATTTAAATGGTATTTTTATGCTAGTGAGCTGTGTGAGGGGTCTCACAATAGCAGAAAAGTTTTTTATGAACTTCCTGTAGAAATTTGAAAATCCCAGGAATCGCTGTAGCGCCTTGCGTGTAGTTGGTGTAGGCCAATCCTGAATGCAGGATATTTTACTCATGTCCATCTCGATTCCTGTTTTGGATATGATGTAGCCTAGAAAGAGTACCTCATCTTTATGGAACAAGCATTTCTTCAGCTTCACATAAAGATTATGTGCAAGCAATCTCGATAATACAAGTCTTACATGTCTTATGTGTTCAGACAGGGTCCGTGAATATATAAGTATATCGTCCAGATATACCACAACACAGACATCTAGTAAGTCTTTAAAAATATCGTTTATAAATCGTTGGAAAACTGCAGGGGCATTGCATAGGCCGAATGGCATCACAAGATATTCGAACAATCCGTATCTAGTTCTGAATTCAGTCTTCCACTCGTGTCCATCACGGATTCGAATGAGATTGTATGCTCCTTTCAGGTCTAATTTTGAAAAATAGGTAGCTCCACGCACCTGCTCAATGAGCTCAGGGATAAGCGGTAGAGGATAGCGATCTTTTATTGTGATAGCATTCAATTTCCTGTAGTCGATGATAGGTCTGAGACTTGAATCTTTATTGCGAACAAAAAAGAGTCCTGCTGCTGTGGAAGAAGTGGAAGGTCTAATAAAACCTTTTTCCAAGTTCTCATCCAAATAGGTTTTGAGATGGGCAAGTTCATCCTGTGAAAGAGGATAAACATGACCGAACGGCAATTTGCTATTTGGGAGTAGATCAATGCTACAATCATAGTCTCGATGAGGAGGTAATGCTTGAGCATTTTTCTCAGGAAAAACCTCAGAAAGATCCTGATAACATAGTGGTGCAATCTCATCTGTCACCACAGACAGAATCTTCCCGGAAAACGGGAGGTTACACGTTTCCTCGCAACAACAAGAAGGGAAGGTCAAGGACCGTTTCTTCCAATCTATGGTTGGTTGGTGTGTGTGCAACCAGGGAAGTCCCAACACAATGGGAAAGTGGGGTGATGGTATTAAATCGAAGGTAGAAGTCTCCCTATGAGACTCGTTAATAGTGACTAGAAGTGCTTGTGTCTGATCGGTGATCGGACCAGAGGATAACGGAACACCGGTAATAAGACTTACTGAGACAGGTTTGAGTTTAGAAATAATAGGAATTTTATTTAAAGCAGCAAAACATATATCCATATAATTTCCACAAGATCCTGTGTCAATCATGGCCTTAGTAGTAATCCTGTTCTGGTCCCACTGTAATGTCAAAAAAACAGAAATGTAGGGGTTAGTGAATGAAGTTGTCAATCCTCCTAGAGAGACATGTGAACACTCACCCTTCTTTTTGTTGACTAGGGGACAGACGTTTATCTTGTGATCCGGGGATGCACAGTACAAGCAGAGATTTTCATTTCGTCTTTTGGCTTTTTCCATAGTTGATAGCGGTGGGCGTATGGTTCCTACCTCCATAGGAACGGCCAGACTCCGAGAGGAAAGGGAAAATGGCATTCCCATCTTTTCAGCCTTTCTTTCTCGTAGTCTTCTATCTATGGTAATACTGAGTTGTATTAATGCATCCAGGGTTTTTGGCAGATCCGCTCGGGCGAGCTCGTCCTTAACGGCTTCTGATAGGCCAAGCCTAAATTGGGTTTTCAGAGATGCATCATTCCATTCTGAATCAAGGGTCCATCTCTTGAACTCTGCGACAGAGTCTTCCACAGGCCTCCTTCCTTGTTTCAAGGATCTTAACTGAAGATCAGCAGTACTCTGCCTATTGGGGTCATCATATAGGCTAGTGAGCTCTGCCAGGAACAAGGCATAGGAGTTGAGAAGCTGGTCGTTTTTCTCAAAAAGAGAATCTGCCCAGGCTCGAGGATCGCTTGATAGGTAAGAAATAATAGTACAAACCTTAATGTGATCAGTAAGGTAGGTACGAGGTTTTAGCAAAAAAAGTAACTCACATGCGTTTTTAAATTCGCGAAATTTTTTGCGATCGCCTGTAAATACCAAAGGGGGATTTATCTTGGGTTCAGGAGACTGAGCAGAGGTAAGTTGTGTCAGTCTAATTACCTGCTGCGACAGAGCCTGATTGTCTTCTTTTAATTCAGCAAGTGCGTGTATTAAACGCAGATACTTGCTGTTTTAATTGTGTCACCTGAGTGGTTATTTCTGCTGAATCCATTTTTAGGTTCGTTCAATCTGTAACGCTCCTGCGTTTTTATATGGTGTGGATTTTCAGCTGCAGAAATAGTTCCACGTCAGTAGTCATGTAAGAGATATGCTGAGATACCATTCCCAACCTCAATGAC
Source organism: Pelophylax lessonae (assembly GCF_965119305.1). Lineage (NCBI taxonomy): Eukaryota > Metazoa > Chordata > Amphibia > Anura > Ranidae > Pelophylax > Pelophylax lessonae. The sequence goes on from NC_138768.1 coordinate 819,814,591, forward strand.
TCATGTGTGGAAGGTCTTATTTCAGCCAGTAAATACACACAATTAGCAAGCTGGTTCCTAGAGTGACTTTATGTATGTGGTAACACAATGATGAAGGTTGAGGGATAGGTTGAGTGGAGGTGGTAGGTGATAGACACTTGAAGGTGAGACAGTAGCAGATGGATGCAGGAAGGTTTAGCAATGTTGTATGATAGCAGATGATAGAATAGCAGGTGGACATACAAAAGAGATCAACCCAGTGCAGAAAAGTAGCAGTAGTCTCAAGAGCTAGCAATCTAGTTATGCAGATGTGATTAACAGTCTTTACTATGCAGAGCTAGATAGTGTAAGCTTAGTATAAGTTTATAGAGAATTCCCCTGCGGGGTACTTAGCACTATTAGCGATACAGCCGAAGGGTGGTTCAGGAGAGGGGGATGATCCAGTAGCGGGATACAGGGATCAGCGCAGCGAGGTTCCGTCAGCGAAGTAAGCTTGCAAGCATGGAAGCTTCAAGCAAGGTTAGCATCCAGGTAAGGGTGTTTGAACGAACACATGTGAGTGAGAACCGGCGCTTTAAATAGCCATCTAGTCCGGCGCTGGGTGATGACAGCTCCAGTCTTAAAGGTGTATGCGCACCTTTCCAAAAAGTAAATGGTGGGGCGCATACACTTGTGGAAAGTGTAATTTAGGGTACCAAAGGTACCGGAACATTACACCCTTATGGTTAGGTTGTAATCCTGCAATATTGTGCTATCAGCTAAATCTTAATCTTCTAGGTACCTAGCACAGCAGATTTGTGTTTGTTTACTAAAAGAAATGAGAGGATGCTGGAAGTAAAATTTTAATACATTTGTTCTGATTTTAAACTAATACACGATAGGGATTGTGCATTTACTATCCCAGCTGCACATACCATTCAGGACTGACTGTTAGGCTGGGTTCACACATGTCCGGCTGCTGTTTGCACTCCAGAGCATTTCTGTTAACCGGTTCAGGTGTGAATATTTTGCCTAAATTCACACCTGAACCGGACACAAAAACCACACTGCGGCCACCCTGGACATGTGTGAACCGACTCCAATGAGAGTCGGTCACATTCACATGTTATGCAAATTGGAAGTGGTTTAAAACGCAATCAATTTGCATATATGTGAACCTAGCCTTACCAATCTTTACCTCCCCTCTCTCTCTAAGGGTAGCTGTGATCTACCGCCCACCTGGACCAGATCAACCTTTCTTGATGACTTTTCCACCTGGCTACCCTACTTTCTCTCTTCTGAAATCCCCACAATCATTCTCTGCGACTTCAACATCCCTATTAATACTAACACTCCTACCACTTCCAAACTTCTCAATCTAACCGCCTCCAATGGATACATGCTTCTACTCACTCTGAAGGCAATATTCTTGACCTTGTTTTCTCCCACCTATGCACCCCGCACAACCTTTCCAACAATCCTTTCCCTCTCTCTGATCACTACCTTATTAGTTTCACTCTCTCCCTCTCCTCCACCTCCTCTCCCTCCAGCTACCATACAGTTACCCGCAGAAACCTACGCCATCTCAACCCTTCTCTTCTCTACTCCGCTACCGACCATCTCTATGACAAAATTGCACCCCTGTCCTGCGCCAACCTAGCCACTTCTGTCTACAACACTTCACTCTTAGCCTCCCTGGACACACTGGCCCCCCTCACCACACACCGAATCAGGCCCCGACCCCTTCAACCTTGGCAAACCGATAATACTAGAAGTCTGAAAAAGCAGAGCCGTGCTCTTGAGCGCCTATGGCGTAAGACTCGGTCTCAGAAGGATTTCAACCAATATAAATCTGCCCTCCAAAAATACAATTCCATTCTCCACACTGCCAAACAGACCTATTTTATCACTCTCATTAACAGCCTGTCATCACGCCCCCGGCAACTCTTCGCTACCTTTAACTCTCTACTCCGTCCTCCACTACCCCCTCCCACCGACTCAATCACTGCCCAGGAGATTGCCAACCACTTCAAACAGAAGATTGACACAATTCGTAAGGAGATCGTTGCTGTTCAGATACCTTCCTCCATACCTTACGCTTCACGCCCACAAGTGCGATCATTACTTCCCTCATTCAACCCCGCCACTACAGACGAGGTTGCTAAACTACTTGCTAACGTCCACTTAACAACCTGCCCTCTGGATCCTGTTCCCTCGCAAATGCTACGGTCACCTTCTGGCCCTATTCTACACTCTCTAACCCACATCTTCAATCTCTCCCTCTCTTCTGGCATCTTCCCCAACTCTTTAAAACATGCAATAGTCAGCCCCATACTTAAAAAGCCCTCACTGGACTCAACCAATCTGAACAACCTACGCCCTATTTCCTTGCTCCCCTTTTCATCCAAACTCCTCGAACGTCTAGTCTACAACCGACTGTGCGACCACCTTGCCGAGAATAGCCTCCTTGATCCCCTTCAGTATGGATTTCGGCCTCAACACTCCACTGAAACTGCACTCCTAAAGCTGACAAACGATCTGCTAATGGCCAAAACCAATGGACACTATTCTGTACTCCTACTTCTGGACCTTTCTGCTGCCTTTGATACGGTTGACCATGCCCTCCTCCTCAAAAAACTCCATGCCTTTGGTCTCCGTGACCGTACTCTTCAATGGTTATCTTCCTACTTATCTAACCGCACCTTTAGCGTTACCTACAATTCTACTTCCTCCTCTCCTCTTCCCTTCTCTGTTGGGGTCCCCCAAGGCTCTGTTCTTGGACCCCTCCTATTTTCAATCTACACCTCCTCTCTAGGTCAGTTTGTCAGGGTTATTTGGGGAAATTAATTTCACAAATAGAAATGAAATGTCATATTTTGATCTGTATAGAATTAGCAATGACATCCATTTTTGTCAGGTTGCTAAACGGTTAAATTTCCTTTAACAAAAAGTGCCTATGCAGGAAAAGTGGCTATTCAACAAGTTTACCCCAGACAGGTTGTGTTGAGCTAAAATAAATAAATAGTCTGTTGACTTACTTTAAGATAAAGTCCAGCTGACAATAGTCTGTTTAAACGTTAAGATAAGGTCTAAGACGCTATACCAAGGTAATCCTGTTTGTGTGGGATCATAAAATTAGTCAGCATTTACTAAAATCCTTAGTTAAGTATTTTCTATGCTTAGACCTATGTTAAACTAAAATTTACAGATATGTTATAATCATATATGTAAAGTAATATTAACACTGAAATATATATAGAACTAGCATACTTAGATATGTAGAAAATTGTTATATATTACAATTGTTTATATTATGCTAAAAGATAACTTTACTGATCTTGATGACTCATCTCTATATGTCAAGAGAGGCTTCAGTAAACATTTGTAAATTGTAAGTCGTAGAAGCATCATAAACTTTTCTGGCCTTGCCAGGTGTTTAATTTAGAAGGTCTGGTTGTAAGCTATGGGTCAATATAAAGGTTCGAAGTTTATTTGAAGATAAATAATGCTGTCATACTGAACCTAGTGCAATGCAATACTGACATTTTGCTGACTACGATAATTGAAGTCTTGGGTTAAAAAGTAAAATCCAATATATATCTACATAAGATATATTAAATATTAGAATGGTGTTATCAGGATTAATCTTTATTCAGATACCTGGTGGATTGAATGGACATTTAGTAGATGAAAGCATGGTTACATTTTGTTGTGTTATAATAGTAGTTTTAAATGGAGAAATCTTTATTTAATTTTAATATACTGGTTGACCAAGAGGTGTCACCCTATGACATCACCAGTTAATGAATAAGATGTTCTAGCCAATGATGATCATGTAACTCCCTCTGGGTTTAACTTATGGTAATTTTAATAGTTCTTTGTTCTATACCATATAAAAGCCCAGATGAGAGAGACACATGACACATCACATTTTGCCCAATATACATCACACATACAACATACACACTATTACAGCCATGCATAGACTCATCTACACAGACGACTCCATTTCAATCTGCCATGTATCTGAACCTTTGAGGGACGCCAAACAAAACTCCTCCCTAATTGGCCACCATCTTGGAAATGCAGCCATCTTAAGGAACCTGGTAACTACTATTTTATAAGCTAGCCACCATTTTAAATATGGTAATTATGCCTTGCTAAGTATTTGATTATTATTCAATATTGTTTATGTACTTCCTGAAATGTTTTACATTTCATATTTAAGGGGTAACGAGAGTACAATCCCAGCCGTATAAACCATATGTAGATTTTTCTCTAAAGAGATGATTTTTGTTTTTATAACATTTTTATTAATATCAGATTAAGCGCATATTGGCGTATTAGTTTCATGTTTTGCATAGCCTATTCTCACTTCATCTGCAGTGAGGTGATTATCAGCTTTTGCATTGCGCAGACAATTGTGGTCTGATTGTATAGTATACATTAAATATGGTTTTTACTACATCTGGGGAAATGGTAATGTTGCTTTCGTTTCACTTTAACTTTGTTTTAGTTTCACTTTCATTATTGAGCTACACATCACATTGCAGTTGTTGTTTGAAGTTTGTATTTTCGTGAAGTTATATTTTTTTTGGTGTCATCTTAAGTTTGATCATTTATCGTGATTACATGTCTCGTGAATAAAACTTTTTTATATATTCCATACTGTAGACTGTTTTCACTAAGATTGGTATATGCTTTTAATAAGAAATTATTCAATAAAAAGAATTCGCTAAATATAGATTTATGGAATAAGTTGAGATTCTCCTTTCACACAGATCTTTGCTTATTATTAACCATAAATAGATACTGTTATAGTCAGAGCAGTATCAACATTCTAACATAATGGAGGCACAGCGAGATATTATTATTAATTCTGACAAGTTGATAGCCTCCCACGGCTTCCAATACCCAAATCTATCTATCCACTCCTCAGCTCTCTCCCTCAGTCTCCTCACGCATCACTAATTTACTATCAGATATATCGGTCTGGATGTCTCACCACTTCCTCAAACTCAATCCATCCAAAACCGAGCTTATAATTTTTCATCCACCGCGTGCCCCTTCCCCTGATTTCTCCGTCAATATCAATGGCATTACCATCAACCCATCCCCACATGCCAAGGTCTTAGGTGTCGTCCTGGACTCTGAACTCTCCTTCAAACCCCACATCCAATCGCTATCCAAATCTTGCCGCCTAAGCCTCCGCAACATCTCCAAAATACGCCCCTTTCTAACCAAAGACACAACAAAACTCCTAGCTCACTCCCTGGTCATCTCGCGCCTCGACTACTGCAATTCCCTTCTCATTGGCTTACCTCTACACAGGTTATCCCCCCTTCAATCCATCATGAATGCTGCCGCCAGACTCATCCACCTCACCAATCGCTCAGTGTCCGCTGCTCCTCTCCGCAAGCCCTCCACTGGCTTCCGCTCACCCAACGAATTAAATTCAAAATACTTACAACATCTTACAAAGCAATCCACAGCCTAGCCCCCAGCTACATCACCAGCCTCATCTCAAAATACCAACCTAATCGCTCTCTTCGTTCCTCTCAAAACCTCCTGCTCTCTAGCTCACTCATCACCTCCTCCCATGCTCGCCTCCAGGACTTTTCCAGAGCCTCTCCAATCCTATGGAACTCCTTACCCTTATCTGTCCGATCATCTCCCACTCTATTAGCTTTTAGGCGAACTCTGAAAACCCTCCTTTTCAGAGAAGCCTATCCTACCCACACCTAACAAATATACCTCCATTTTCTCCATCAACCCATCCCCCACGGTTATTGCCTTTTGTTTCACTTGACCCTCCCTTCTAGATTGTAAGCTCTAACGAGCAGGGCCCTCTAGTTCCTCCTGTTTTGAACTGTATTGTAACTGTATTGTCTTCCTTCACATTGTAAAGCGCTGCGCAAACTGTTGGCGCTATATAAATCCTGTATAATAATAATAATCTTTAAACCCCAAAGTAAAAAAGATGAGGCATGGCACAATAACAGACAGTGCCGGGAGTGTTGGAGAAGGACAGGATCAAGGAGACATCAGAACGGATTGTGTTACATGCTCAGAATTGTTTGACTTGTATCAAACAGTTAAGCTGGCCATAGATGGATTGGAATCCGGACAGTTCAGCAGGAACCGGACAAATTTTGATCCATCTATGTCTGTTTCAGTTCCACAACAGTTGATGTAAGGACCAACTACTCTTGAACAGGCATGTTTGAAAATGTTTCTTTAACCACTTCAATACAGGGCCCTTTCACCCCCTTTCCTGCCCAGGCAAATTTTCAGCTTTAAGCGCTGTCACACTTTGAATGACAATTGCGCGGTCATGCTACATTACCCACATGACATTTTTATCATTTTTTTTTACACAAATAAAAGCTTTCTTTTGGTATTATTTAATCACCACTTGGTTTTTTATTTCTTACAAAAAAAAAAAAGACAGAAAAGTTTGACAATTTTTTTTTCCTTTTTTCTGAGTAAATTTTGAAAAGAAGTAATTTTTCTCCTTCACTGATGTGCGCTTATGAGGCGGCACTAAAGGTCACTGATAAGGTGGCACTAATATGCCGCACTGATAGGTGGCACCGAAGGGCGGCACAGATGAGCAGGCACTGACCGGCAGCACTATGGGCACTGATTGTAGGCACTGGTTGGGGGGACTTATGGGCACTGTTTTTTTACTTTACAGTAATCAGGGCTCTGATTATCAGTGCCCCTATTACCTGTCCTAGGCTCCCCTTTAAGGGGGAGCCACTGATCGGCTCTCCTCTGACAGTGTGAGTTGAGGAGAGCCGATAAACAGCACTTTCTCATTTACATGTGACTGGCTGTGATTGGACACAGCCGATCACATGGGTCAAGAGCCATGTCATTGGCTCTTTACCAAGATCGGGGTCACGCCGTGTCCTAGCAACACAGCGCAGCCATGATTGCCGCACTGTGTGCCCCCGCGGGCGTGTGAGAGACTGTTCTGGGGCACCGCCATATGACGTTGTCCCAGAACGAGAGCCGCACCGCTCCGCCGTCATTTGACAGTGGGCGGGTGGCAAGTAGTTAAACAGCTCTGCAGCCAATCGGCTGCAGCTCTGATCATTGTATTCTGCAGGTGGGGGCAGTCCCTGCTGTCAGGATACAAGAACAGTGGGAAGGACTGAACGGAATCCAGTCAGTTTCTTTCGAACAGCTTGTAAGTCGATAAGATTGTACCTGTGGAGTATTGTACCCAGGAACAATACTAGCAATATATAAACCCCAAACATCTTACCTCACACCACAGGCTGTGGTCAGTATCATATGAGTACTCTTCAATGGCAGTGTTGAGGCTCAGGACATCATTGATCCGATTCTCTGCCAGCACTTCTTTGGTAAGTCCTTTTTGATTATTTTTCTTTCTGGATTTTGCCAATGGTAATGAAGTGCTTTCCTCCTCATTAAGCAGCTGTGAGTCTTCAGGTTCTTCCCCCTGAAGCTTGTTCTCCTCATCCTGCTGCTCTTCATCCTCTGGGGTCTCCTCTTCACTCTCATAATCCACCTGAGAGAAAACACCATGAAAAGCTCACTAAGAACTGCGGGGCTGTCTCCATATAATGTAGATGTAATATTTGTAGTTCACAAGGAAAAAAAACAAAACAAAATATTTTGGCTAAATTAATTTTTTAATGCTTTCACCTTCCAACAAGCCTAGGACTGGTAAACAGTATAGTAACAGACTGCAAATTAAAAATGTATAGGTTGAAGAGATGTTTTGCAATTGCAGCCCATAGAAGACCAGACTGCCACGTAGGCATGATCCAACCATCATGCCAGGTCTTTTATCCCAACTTCAGCCAAACAAATAAAGCCTTTGATCACATCAGTGGTCTTTTTATGCAGGAAACAGGGAAAATGGATATACTCCTGACACTCCCTGGCGTCTGCTTATCAAAGAGGAAACAACAATCAGACAAGATTTTATAGCCTGTCCATAACTTTCTGTCTGTAGACCAAAAAACACTTTCCTGGCATTGCTAATCTAATGATCGCAAACATTTACAGAGCACGGCTATAGCTTGCAGTAAACCTAAAGCAACTTTGCTGAAGCTTTTAAAGCAGTCTATAGTTCTCATTTGAGAATCTTAAAACACAGTAAGTGCTGGTTATCTCCTTTAACAAGCAGGCTTCAGGCAAGTTTCAAATAGCTACAAAGCTTACTGAAGTCTGCTAGCAGGTTATTTAAAAAAATCAGTACGCCCATTGCGGTCTGGGTTTAATCCCCCAGAAGTGGTGGTTTATAGGCTTCAAGAACACTCCGCTAAAAGCTTTGCAAATGCTCTGGTAAATCTTGAAATGCCAACTAAAGCCATACGTACAAGACCTAAAGAAAACAACTGAATTCTTATTACAGAACCCAAAGCAGATGATTAGAAGCACTTTATACTGAACATATTATGTGGAAGTAAAGGCAAAACCTAACTCTAAACCTTCTACATTCTAAACCTAATCTATCTAGCCCTGAAAAGAAAAGATCGCTATACTTGACTATTCTAAAGCCACTCCAGTCCGATCTCCAGCAGCACCCTCTGTGTGCAGAATAAAGCCGACAATGGTGGGAAAATGCCTGGGAAGTGACGTGACCCATAGACTTACTATGGGGCTTCCGTAGCTGGCTGCCTCTCCTAAACACTGAAGTTGTCGCTGACAGCGTAGCCTGGGACTGGACCAGCCACAAAATAGGTAAGTATAGTAATCGCTTCCTTACAGGGCTAGATAGTTTAGGCTTAGAATCGAGGTGGGAGTAGATTTCGAGTTAGTTAGGTTTTGCAATTACTTCTATTTTAAGAAGGGAACAATATTAAAGTGTTTGTAAAGGTAAAGATAAAAAATACCGCACTGTCTCTTTAAAATTAGTTCAATGTGATTGTTAATTTCTGTATTTTATTTCTGGCTGCAGATGCACTGCTATACCTGGTTGATCCTGCCTGTGCTGCTCCTCCTACAAGTAAACTGACCACGGTAGCATGGCAGCCATGCTACCACGATCAGTTTACATCCTGCGTCTTTCCGCTAAGGATAGAGGCCTGTATCTTCCATAGTCAGTGCAGAGCAATTCTCACCAGAGCAATTCTCACCCATTCCTACTCTCGGATGGGGATAAGAGGAAGTGATGTCTGCTGCCACATTTGAGCGCATTCCATTGCCATGGAAACACAGGCACTGAGCAGCAACATCACTACCGGTCCTGACGTAAATGCCCTGACTATGAACCGGCAGGTCCGTGCATCGCTGTGGAACCAAGATTGATCACATGACCTGCAGATATGAGGCTGCACAGATCAGAAAGGGCAATAAAAAAAAAAGATCACAGCACAATCAAACTGCAAATGACTTGCTGAAATATGGTGTTAGTAGTACTAGCAAGGGTCCCCGGGTCTAGAGAAGCCCTATCTTGGCTTGCCAGACAAGGTTCATTGGGATCCTCCAGAAGAGGCCCTGAAAGGCTTTGAGCCCTTGTCAGTCGATCATGAGGGATGAAAAAACAATCTTATGAGCTGAGAAGGAAGGAAGGTCTTGCCCTTAGTGGCCTGCGGAAGAAAAAAGTACTCTCCCCCATCCCCCCTAGAGACCTTTAATGATGTCATCCGGGGTAGCTCCAAACAGGCGCTCTCCTTAAAAAGGAAGATCAGTCAAGGCCTTTTTTGAAGTCTGATCCGCAGACCAGCACTTGAGCCAAAACACACACCGAAGGACCACTACCAAAAGAGAGAGGTGAGCAATCAGGGGAGCCGCATCCAAAGATGTATCACAGATAAACTGCAGCCCCTGGACCAGCTGGTCCGCCAGCTCAGGGAAAGGCGGGAGGAGCTGTTCCCCCTCCAGGTAACGGTGTAGTAGCTTAGCCCACTCGGTCAGAGTTTGCGACACTTGGGCAACAGCCTCCACCTTCCGGTCAGCCAGATCCTTAAAGGCCAGGGACCTTTCAACCGGAATCATGGTTGCCTTGTTTAATCTGGAAACCGGAGGGTCCACCACCGGGGGCACAGTCCACTTCTTAAGAAGTGACTCCTCCTAAGGGTAAGGCCTAGTAAAGCGCTCAGGGACCCCACGGGACGCTTTGGCTGTCCTCACTCTTTAGTGACAATTCCGTCAAAATAGGCAGGGAAAGGAAACACCTTTGCCACTTTGGATGGCTTGTGAATGCCATAGGGCACCTGCGCCTCCGTCGTAGCTCCAGCTGCATCCTCCATCTTCAGGGTCTCCCGCACAGATACAATCAGTGCTTCCACCAACGCCTTTTTGTGCGCGGTCACAGATGTGGAGGAATCATGCTCACTATCAGAGGATTTCAGGCGCGTGGTTGCAGACCCAGCAGGATGCCCCACGTCCACAGCGGCCGAATCAGATTCGGGACCTGATGAGACAGGGGGCGCTTTTTGCTAGCCCGTCGCCCACAAGCCACCTCCATACGGTACACAAGGGACTCAAGGACCCCCGTCAGTGCAATAATTGATGGTTGGGACCCTAGGGGCCCCACAGCCTCAGAGAGGGGATCAGGTGGGGAAATGTGCTCCAAAGACTTCATGAATCACCAGGGGGACCCCACAAACATAAGATTTTTGTAAGATCTTACCGTAAAATATTTTTCCCTGAAGTCCGATGACAGATGCAGCCTCATCTTCATCAGCTGAATGGGTTATGCCTACCCTTGCAGGAGTAGTCTAGGCAGGAAAAAATTTACATGTACACGCCCACGGCGCTGTCCCCATAGGCATAACCCACACACACTCAGCTCAGCAAACCAGTTTAGTTGCAAGCAGTGAAGAAAAAAACATCCCCAAATCAGAGGGGCGGGTGCTGAGTCTGTCAATGGACTTCAGAGAAAAAGATTTTACGGTAAGATCTTATAAAAAAAAACTTATTTTCTCTATCATCCATTGACAGATAATGAATTTGGTTGGGACAGCACTCCAATACTTGTGTAAATAAATAAATACTTGATGATATATTATATAAATATACATGTAACTGACTATGTTTTTCCAAT
>NC_138768.1:819828077-819900577 GCF_965119305.1 Pelophylax lessonae
ATGTTTTTGATGCTTGCACTGGTGTGAAGAAAATTGCATGAATAAACCAAACTGTTGTTTGCAACCACTTCTCGGCTATCTCCCTGTGTAACGAACCCCCCCAAAGGGGTCATCCACGCCTGCCACCGAGCTCATCCCCTCACAATATTATATATATATATACATACACACACACACACACACACACACACACACACACACATACATATAGATAGATAAATAACCAATAAATATTTAAATCATCTATAAGGGATAGTGAGAGTCCAAGGTGAATATAAATATTATTATATTGCAAAAATGTCCATTTTGCTGCAAAAGTGCTTTTTGTGCTTGATTTAAGTAATCAATGGATGGCAGCAGAACATTCACTTAGTGAGAAATTTAGTCGGATTGTGCTATTCCTTCCACCTCCACTGCATGCACAGCCCACTTACCAGATGACCCCTTGGAGTCAGGCGACAGTAAGATCTCCCGCTAGGGTATCCCGCTGTGGTTCCCTCAATAGAAAGCGTGGTTTTAGGGGTACAATAGCCTTTAGGGATCTCCTCTGGGGTCCACTCATTCATAAACAGGTATTTGGATTCCCAGCATATGTAAATGAGAGGTAGGGAGGCTTATGGTGTAGTATTTCCATACAGCTTTATTCAAAATAAATCACTTCCATTAAAAGTTGAAGAAAGCCGGCCGGAGGAAAGTGCTCCTCTGCCACTGCAAAGTGGAGGAATCGCTGATGCCCCTCGAATATGGGGACTTGGAGATACGCATCTTTGATATCGATTAAGGCCAAAAAATCCCCTTAATTCAGGGATGCCACCACCGTCCGAATGGACTCCATTCAAAACTTCTGCACCCGCACAAAGCTGTTCAGAGCCTTGAGGTCCAGGATTGGACAAACCTTGCCCTCTTTTCTGGGCACTGTGAACAGGTTTGAATAGAAACCTTGAGAGCGTTCCTGTAGAGAAACCGGCACAATCAAGCCTTGAGCCAGGAGATCCTGCACAGCTTTCTGAAGTTCTTTCAAACGCTGTGGAGACAGGTGAAGATTGTACTGAAAAAACCTGAAAAAACCTGTCCCCCGGCCGGGACCAAAATTCAATTTTGTACCCGGAACAAATCAGTTTGCAAACCCATTTGTCTTGAACAAAGGAAGTCCAGGATTCATGAAAGAAGCGCAGACGTCCCCCCACCCCAGAAACAGGTGAGGGTACCCCTTTATGCTGAAGAGGACTTCTTAGTCTTCTTAGACCCTCCAGAAGCTCTGAACGGCTTACCTTTTTCTTGCGCCCCCGGGGCACAAAAAAACAGTCTATGAGCAGTAAAGGAAAAACCCCCACTTAGCACGGGGTGTTTTACCTTTGGCGGATGGAGGATGAAGCGTACTCTTCCCGCCAGTCAGGCCCTTGATCAACTCATCCAATGAGTCGCCAAACAAACGCTCTCCCAAAAAAGTGAGATCAGTCAGGGCTTTCTTGGAGGCTTGGTCAGCCGACCAGCTCTTCAGCCAAACCATGCCCCGCAGGGCAATCCGCACAGCCAGAACTCTGGCCACCAGGGGAGACGCATCCAGGCACGCATCACACAGGAAAACCAGGGCCTGGGCCATGTGGTCCAAAAGTTCCATCAGTTCTGGGGGAACCACGTCAGGGTCCAAGTTCCCTTTCAGAACCTTAATCCATTCCGTAACTATCTGTGATAACAAAACAGACCTCAAAACTGTTTTTAGGATAGAACCCGCCAACACGTGAAGATGGTGGGAAAGGGATTCCACCAGCCTGTCCACCGGATCTGTTCCCACCGTTGATTGCCGCGGTCTGCAGAGTCCCCCTTTAATATACATTAACAGCAGAGTGTGTAGGAATATGCCCGCAAAGACCCCAGTACTGTACCACCTTCAGGGAGAACCCTCTCGAACGGCCTCTGCAGCATGGAGAAGAGACACAGGAAGTAATCTCGGCCTGCAGCAGTAAGAAGCATCACAGGAAGTGGGATGTAAAAGCTGGCAGTGCAGTAAATACTACACAAAAATGGTTGCAAATACATTTTAATAGGAAGCTCAGGAAAATGGCTGCCCCATACAAATCAATGGGGAAAATCTGCTCATTGCCCAAACTTAAGATGGAGGCGCCCACGGCGAGCCATGCGGCCAGGGAACCCCATAATCAAGGCCTCAGGGATCTGCAACCAGACCCAGCAAGAGGCAAGGTACTAATTGCTACCCCCTCAGGACGCCAGGCATCCTGGTTACATAGCCCCCTGTGGGGACGGGAGAGGGAGACAGGGCACAAGGGCCGGGTACCTGACAGGCCAGGGGGATCTTTTAGGATGTACAGGTCCTATTATCCCCAGGAGAGTGCCCACATCATCCCAAGGCCACCAGGGGCAAGGGGAGTCACATTTACTCACCATACCATGGACCGGGTGGACTCCGCTCCGGGCAGACCTCCTCCCATACGAAGTGGGGGTGCTGTCAGCCAAGGGGTACGCTGCGACTCAGGGCGTTCCAGGTCGTCGCGTCCCGGCGAGGCATCCGCTAGCAGGCTTGTCCCCATTCGGAAAGGGGCACCGTCATGTCGAGGCCAAGTGCGGGACTATAACCTGCTCACGCTCGTAGGCCAGGCTGGGGGGACCATAAGGATCTAGATTATCTAGTGCGAAGCCTCAGCCAGCATTGCTTGTAGATCACCAGGAGAATCCCCCTGAAAACTAGCTAGCAAAGTGAGTAATGAGAAATAAAATATTCTGAAAAGAATAAAAAAAACCTCCTGACAGGAGTCCCAGCAGAAAACCTAGGTCCTATTCCTTCTCTAGGCAGAAACAAACTGGTTTGCTGAGCTGAGTGTGTGTGGGTTATACCTGTGAGGAAAGCCCCGTGGGCGTATACATGTAAATTTTTTACTGCCTAGACTACTCCTGCAGGGGGCAGCATAACCCATTCAGCTGATGAAAATAAGGCTGTGTCTGGCAATGGACAATAGAGAAAAATGTTAAACACTGCAAGGTACAACCCCCACTGCGTTGGCAGCACCACCCGATCGCCAGGCACAAAGCACCAAGTGATCCTCAGCAGAGAGGGAGAGGACCCCACCAGACTCACCACCCACACGAACAGGCCCCTGCAGCCACCAGAAGAATCTGTACTACACGTGCGGCGATCAGGAAGTAGAATGATCCAGGAGTCAGCACCAGGGGATGAGGAGGGGTCCCCACCGCCGAAATCGCCACCCACAGGGCTCCACTGTCATGGTTGCCGCTATTTCCGATGGCAAACCACAAGAAATTGGCCGCCATGTATAGAACCTCACAGGCTACAACAAAATGGAGGCACCACAAGGCTTACAGGGACCCAGGAGGGAGACCAGGCCTCAACGACAGATTCAGGCAAGAGGTACAACCTCCCCCCCCTTCGCACAATCGATTGTCCAGTCGCCGGCCCCCATCGCCAGTTAACACCCTGCCCCCATCCCAGGAAAGTGACCAGACCACCCAAATAGCCCCAGTGTGGGGGGCAGGATGAGGGACTTGGCAAGAGGGGGGGGGGGGACTGCGGGAAGGAGGGGAACCCAGGGGTCTGATCGTCCCAAGGAGGGGCCCACGTTCACCCCAAAACCCTCCAGGAGTAGGGGGGGGGGGGGACGACAGCTACTCCGTATACCAGGAACCAGGCGGTCACCGCTCCAGACAGAACACCTCTCCATCAAAACGGGGGGGGGTTTGTTGGCCAGGAGGAGCGATGCGACTTGGGCAGAGACCCCGGTCGTATGCGACCTCGCGAGGCGCTTAACAGGCCAGTCCCCGTCTAGTGGGGCTATGTCGCGGCCAACCTAGCGCGAAGCTGAGGTCTGCACGCTCTCGCTAGGCAGACTGGGGTGAATGCTAGATCTAGATTATCCAGCCAGTCACCCAGTCCAGCAGTTGATTGTTGATCTCAAAACCAAGGAGAAAAAACTTTGTATCTAAAAAAATTTTGTATCTAAAAAAATTTTGCCAGGACCAAAGATCTCAGCGAGGAAATCGGTCCTTACTTCTGAGTAGGCAGAAAAAAACTGAGTGGCTATAGCAGAGAGAGGGCGTATACCCACTAGGACTGCCCATGGTGTAGCCAGAATTCTTGTCTGCCTAGTGTCTACAACCCAATGGTTATAAATAACAGGAGCTGTGTCCGTCGATGAACGAAAGAGAAATATACCATTTAATTGATTCACTGAGAGCTCTGTTTACAAGTTTCAGAAATTGATTGCCTTAGAATCTAGCACCACAATGGCTTATTTATATTGGTGACTAAGACAGGTCCATACAGGATTGATTTTCTTTTATTCATCCAGTGTCCCCACCATCAGAATACATGCATTAGCACTGCCAGCTGTAGTTGGCAGCATTGATGAAGTGGAAATTTTCCAACAGGCTGGTTGTACAGAAGTCGACAGGGATGACTTCTGGTTTGACTTCTGTACAACCAACCTGCCCGTAGATTAATTGAATTTCAGGCAGTCGCTGCTGAATCGGCTGAATTTCAATCCATCTATGGCCAGCCTAAACAAGTCATTCATTGCCTGAATCCCTTTACAGCTAAATCAATTTTTAGAGCTCTGTTGATACCTCTAATTTTAGTAAGCAGTTGGGCTGTCTTATTATTGTATCATAGCCCTGATGTAACACTCAGGAAATATTAAACTACTATATCCAGCTGTAATGTGTTATATGTGATTAAAATAATCATGTAAAAGTAGAATACATACATATACATGATAAAGCAACTCGTATAATATCTAAGGCCCCTTTCACACTAGCAGACCTATCGGGTCCGCCTGTCAGTTTTTTAGGCGGAACCAATCGGACCCTCCAGTCTCCTCTATGGCGCGGCGGGTTTCAACAGACATGTGTCCATTGACAACTGCCAACATCCGAACCGCTAAAATGGGGATCTGTGCCTCATCGGTCTGTCAGATCGGATGGCAGTCTGGTGTAAACTGACAGGCAGTCCGTTTACATCCGACTGCCCATAAAAAAGAGCAGGCTGTGCTCACTCTGTATAAGCAGACCGCCTTAGCGTTAACTGCTGCATTATTTATTTTGATGATGGTGTCTCTGTAAAGTTTGTATAAGCGTCAGGCAATTACTTAAAGCAGAACTCCAGGAATTATAGCACTTAATAAATAAATAATAATTTTTAAGAGGTTAAGTTCAATGATGTGTATGTCACCTTGCAGGCTTATCTCCCTTATCCACGAATTACTATCACTATACTCCTGGCACTGATGGGCGAGAGGTGCTCTGCTACACAGCAGCTTCTCTGCCCACCCCTCACCTCTGCTGTCCATTCACAGAATCACAATCAACAAAAATGGGATGAATAGCGCTCCCCAAGGCAAAGACAACTAGGCTGAGAAATAAAAGATGAAATATCTCAGTTTATTGGGATTCTTTAAGAGTCCTTTGTCAAGAATCCCAATAAACTGAGATATTTCATCTTTTATTGCTCAGCCTAGTTGTCTTTGCCTTGGGGAGCGTTATTCATCCCATTTTTGTTGATTGTGGGGCTTCTCTCATTTAGGGTTGAGCATGGGACAGCTGCACCCCTGACATGAGATACATGGCAATTCCCCACATATATGTTTTTTTATTAATATCTCATCCTCATCAATTCGTTTTTTGGGTATTCTCATCAGTTAGCTCTAAGCGCCAGGTATTTTTTGTGTGTGTTTTGTCCATTCACAGAACACTTTGCATCTTGTGAATGGTATCACATAATATAAAGCCTTCTATGATTGGCCAAAAGGAGAAGAGAAGCAGACAGAGAGGCTACAAATGGCTCTGCAGCTGCAAAATCAGAGACCGGAAGGTCCAGAGTTGGTAGTATAGCGATAGCTGTACACCCAGCACTCAGCAAAAGTGTAATTATTAAACATAAAAAAAACATGAAGTGGCATACACCTCACTGGACTTAACCCCTCATAAGCCAACACCATGCTGCAATTGCTGGAGTCCTAAAAACTGTAATACTAACCTCCTCTTCTTGATTCTCTCTTCTCTTTGCATCAGTAGCATCTGCATCTCCTTCATCAGCCTCCGCATCCACAATAGCTTCTTCATTGTCCAACTCCTGACTCTCCTGATGAGACATGCAACAACAGCCATGACATTCTGTACATTCTGGGAATCGTATAACATCTACAGACTATATTACAGTTCTCTATAAGGTCATCATGGTAATATTCTCCAGTGGCTGAGTCTCCACCCAGCTTATTTCATGAACGCTGAACTCCAGGCAGATGAGAGACAAATGCAATTGATTAAATACCTGGTATTAACAACTTACAATCACCTGTCTGGTAGAACTCAGAGGGGGAAGCAGCACAAAGAGCCAGTCAGCTGTGCTCATGTGTTAACAAAAACATGCTAATAGGAGGAGAGTGACAGAGAGGAGATCATCCGTGTGCCTTTTCTCCTTTCACTGTCCATTCACAGACTGGGAAGGAAAAAGACCTGTAAGTGGTATTTAACTGCAACAGAGAAAAATCAAGTGCCCTTGCAAGTAAAGCTGGATACACACTATACAATTTTCTTTAGATGTTTTCCTTCAGACTTACCAAAACCGTATAATAGGAGGTCAGACCTAAATACTTTCAATTTGTATGCAATCAGGCAGGCCCTTGCACTACATAGTTGAAGGTAAATCTAAAGGAAATCTACCAACAAAAGTTGTATAGTGTGTATCCAGCTTTAGATAGGTCTGTTCTGGACTGGATGGGCAGAACAACGTTGGCAGTTAAAACACAGATAAAATGCCTATAATGGTTCTGTCTGCCTACCAAATCGGGCCTGGGCATCTAGGCTTCAAATATCTCTGCACAAGAAAGGATTAAGGAACAGTAGTTTTCTTACAATACAGTCTTTGTGGAGCAATACAATCCCAGTATAATGGATTTACTTTATTAGACAACACAGTTCTGTGCTCCCAAAATTCTCCCAAAGGTTCTACCATTGTTTACTATACAATTCATTATAATGAAAATCAATGCTCAGTGTTTGGCTGCGATCCTGGCTTCAACCATAAAAGCAAAGCAATTACCAGCTATCACTAAACTTCGCAGCTTCGGCTGTATTGCTCTCTGCTTTGTAAAAGAACCAGCCGGAGTACTAGGAAAGTAACCGATTGCTGTGTGTTGGGTCTAGCAGAACTAAATGAGCAGTTTATAATTGCTAGTTATCAGTCTTCCTAGGTAGGTCTCCCAGAATACATTACCGTTGTAAACCTGCATTTGCTGATGTCCGCATACTTGCACAATGATTTCCTAATCTATCGGGCATGTGATTTGTCATTAAAGAAATGGTTACCTTGCCCAGGTTCCCTCAAAGCAAACTGTTCCTTGGTAGCCTGCACAATGATTGGCTGTGTGGACATCACTCCTCTATGTGATAGTACTACAGAAGAGAGCTACAAGGGCCAACCTGTCACCTTGCTGTGCATCAGGGGTGCTCCATCTGTGGCTCTTGGAGCCCTCTGCTGTAGCCCTCGAACCAGGGAAGCGCATGGTCAGGGTTGGCAACCCATTGATCACAATCTGGACTTGCCGATCTGGCATCCCAGAGCATCAGAGTGCATTGAGCCGGCACCAGAAGAAGCAGGCAGCCATGGAAGTAGCAGGAGCAGCATAAGCCAATGCTTCCACTGTACCCAGGAGGAGAGATATCTAGAGCACTTCTCCTGGGACGTTTCTAGCAGCCTGGACAGCAAAGTCAGCCGGAGCTGGAAAAAGAAGCTGAAGCTTAAAAGAAGGTCTGTGTAATAAACATCACATACACTGCGCTTTTGCAATGGGCATATTAGCACCTATAATGAGTTAACAACTATTACGCTGCTTTCCACACTCATCCACGAGTGTAGCGCAGTGCACCTACGGCTTTCCTGCAGGTTAGCTGCACTGAGCCATAGACTTCTATGACCACAACTACAAAATATACTGTAATAGAAGTCTATGGCAAAGCGCAGCTAGCTCGCAGGTGCACTGCAGTCCCAGGTAAACCGCAGGGCATCAATGTGAAAACAGCCTTATAGGGGGCTCAGGACAGTAAGAGCTTGTTTACATTTGCAGTTTGGAGGACAGTAAAACCCCATAGTTGAGACGTGTGTTTACCACAACCGCTGGTGTAGAGTCAGGGGTCACAATGGCAGCCCTGCCTCGTGCTCCAGGGAGCCTGTGCGGCCTCCAAATCACAGTCTATTTTACACTTGGAAAGGCGGGGAAGCGAGGGCAGCATATACAGGAACTGATCCTCTCAATTTTCCTGCTGCAACCGCTGAAAGACGGCTTCTCCTCCTCTCCTTCCCACCTGCATTCAATAGCTGAAGGAGGAAAATGTTCATTATTCGATTCAAAAAAAGAGAAATTCTGAACCATTTATTTTTATGGTGGCCCGAAACCAGTTCCCAAACTTAGGTGGTGCTTGCTCTTCAAAAGCTGAACACCTCTGATATACACATACAGCCAAGTAGGAAGGATTAAAACCCCAGCAAGGATTTTACTGCTATCCAGGGCTCTGTTAGAATATCTCAAAACGTACTGTCACAGTGGCATTGGTTTCTCTAGAACCCGAGGGAAAACATGCAACAGGAACACAGAAAGAATAAAAATCTTATGGGATTTCTAGTCTTCTCCCACTCTGCTAAAATTGACTGTAATATATAATTTACCTACCAAAGTTGCAGGTAACAGCAGTTCACACCAATTGCACCGCATGGAAATGCTGCAGATACACGGGGATGCCATTCATTCTTAATGGCACACAAAGGGGGTGCTGTTCCAGAGAGTCTAATGAGTTAATAAAATGCCTGGTTAATGTGGAGTTAACCGATTATTAGACACAGGATAGCCACGGACTCCATACAATATACGCAGGGATGCCAGATAGCCAGGGTACACATCCAAAAGATTGAGTATGCAGACGGAGCTATGATCCCAACTTATATGGGTGGGTGAGTAGGACACCTGGACGCGAGGCCAGATGGATGGCTCAAACCCCAAAGCTCCTAGGGGCTGGAGGAATCTGTATGAGAGACCTGTATATTACGTACCTCTATTTTTTGTTGTAGCTCCCCATCGCTTCCTTTTTTTTACCCCCTCTTTTCTCCAGTACACCTACCTCCCCCATCTGCCCCTTACATTCCCTTCCTCTATCCCCCTACTTTCCCCTCACTTTCTCTCTTCCCTCCCACCCTCCATACACATTTCAACAAGATGGGGTGTATTCCCCTTTGAAAACAATATTTGAATTGTGTTTGAGTACACACATGCTTGTTGCTGTTTTTTTGTTTGTTTCCCTTAAAATTGTGTAATGGGGTTTTTTTTTTTTGGGTGTAAGCCCTTTCTTTTTACTACTACGGTTTTGTAACTCTGTTAAAATTCCAATAAACCCTTATTAGAAAAAAAAATAAAGTATGGGAAAGCACCATCTGCAGGGGAAGAAAGGATCAGGTGAGTAAAAAAGTTATTAACCCTTGCAGCCCCAAGTTGGGAATTTAAGTGGTTGTAAACCTTAAACATAAAATATGAACAAAGTGTATCCCTCTATAGTGTGTACTTGTCTAAATCCTGAGCACTGTCAATGCTGTCTGCTGCTGCATTCCTCTGCTTTCTGCATTAGCACTTCTGACAAGTTTTCCTGACATCAAGAGAAAAAAACGGTGACTAGGAGGAACTTCAGCACACAGCCTGTGATTGACAGCCTCAGCTCTGTTCCTGTGTGTTGAGTGAAGGGAGGGGATTGTGGCCCTTCCCTCAAATTGCCCAGAGCAAAAATTATACCTTGGGCTGCAGCTTTACAGAACTTTTTGTGAATAGTGGTCAAGAACACTTCTTACATCTGTGCTGCGCTACTTGTGGACCAGGAAAGAAATACGGACTCATGCTGCATTCTTATAAAATACAGTAGTACCCTGCTATTTCAAGAAAAGTAAAGTAAATGAGCAACTGTTGGTTATGGCAAAAAAAAAAAAAATCTATAAGAGGAGTAATAACCCAACTTAAAAAAGGTAAACTTCATTTCCATTTAATATATGGATAATGTAGTTTGTGTACACCTGAGAACATTGCAGGAACGAGTATCATCCCGCAGTCCCCCAAGTAAGAGAGAAACATAAAATTTGCCCCTGTGCCCAAAACACTGGTCAGTGTCCAAGAAGCCAATCATGTGCAGAGTCCCAGGTAAGTTTTGACTTCCCCATAAATTCTGGCCTTCTATAAGCTCTGGCAGTGGATAGGGACTGCTGGTGACAGAAGGGAAGCCAAGTACAGGTTGTTTATTGTGTCTTCTAACCTGTCCCTTTGCTTACTATGGATAACTGTTGAGTCCCAGTGACTCACCTGGGTTCCAGTACCCTCTGCTCCTTCATCCATATCTTTCCGTGTTGCTTTTCGGGTAGTGACATCCCTGTAGGAGGTAAGCTTTGCACTTCTCCTCTTGATGGCATCAAGCATGATTTTGAAAAACCTGCAGAAGTAACAGATTCACAGAATGAACATGAGCAATAACGGACCTCTGAGACTATCACAGTGCAGGTGCATTTATACGGAGACTGGATTACACACAGGTGGATTCTATTTATCATCATTAGTCATTTAGGTCAACATTGGATCATTCACTGAACTTCTAGAGAGAGTTTGCTGCACTGAAAGTAAAGGGGCTGAATAATTTTGCAGGCCCAATTTTTCAGTTTATTTGTTAACAAAGTTTGAAATATCCAATACATTTTGTTCCACTTCATGATTGTGTCCCACTTGTTGTTGATTCTTCACAAAAAATTACAGCTTTATATCTTTATGTTTGAAGCCTGAAATGTGGCAAAAGGTCGCAAAGTTCAAGGGGGCCGAATACTTTCGCAAGGCACTGTAGTTATAGCATCTTGCTCAAGAGTTTCCAGTTACACTCCTAAGAAGAGTTTTAAATGTTGTACATACCTAAGCTATTGTAACCTGTACAACAAGTTGGAACAAGTTAATGGGAACACAAAATATAACCTGACACAAAAAAGTGGGTTGTTCATAGTTTACAATGCAACTTAAAAAAAGTGTTAAAAAGACAGGTAAAGTGAGAGAGGAGGAGAGTGGGGATGGGTGGGGATGGTTGAGTAGAAAGGCCAAAAAGTAGGAGTGTCTAGTCTGCAGCTTGTAGCTTCAATTTCAGTAAATCAACCCCATAGAAACTTAAAGCGATATTCGTTTTCTTTTATAGGCTCTTTTTTCACCTGATTTGCCAGTAATTCTATCGATTTTCAACAAAACAAGCTGTCCTGCAGATGTAGCAGTTTGGAGGGTCAAGACCAACCATTTCCCACTGACAGGTGCTTACAATGATGAGATTTTATGTAAAACCTTTATACAAAAAAGGGCCAAAACTGTTTGCTATAACTGCTTATAAAGTGTTAGCAGGAGTTTAGCTTCAATCTGTGATACTAAAGGCTCAGCTTATTTAATTTGAAAATAACAAACATGTTTTACTCCTCTGTGCAGTTGGTTTTGCACTGAGCAGCCCATATTTTCCTCTTCTCGGGTCCCTCCTTGACACTTCTGGCCCCTCCCTCCTGCCAAGTGCCCCCCATAGCGAGCAGCTTGCTATGGGGGCACCTGACCCGCTACTCATGTTTTCTTTCAGACACAAGCTTGCGGTCCGGCCCCGCCTCCTCTCTCTCTCTTCATTGGCTCACTGACTTTGACAGCAGCGGGAGGCAATGGTGCTCCGCTGCTGTCTCAGCCAATCAGTCGACAGCCTCTTGTGCGACACTGCTGGATAGAGATGGGCTCAGGTATTAGGGGGTGCTGGGGAGGCTGCTGTATACAGAAGATTTTTTAATTCTAAAGCATTAAATACATGGAGATAAAAAAAAGAAAATTCTGCCTTTACAATCCCTTTAAGTGTATCTGAATCCGTTAGTACATCCAACACTACCCTCTCCCCAGACTGACAATGCTGCTGTTGGAAGGTGCCCCCTATGCTCTTTTAGCCAGATTGGGGGCACTCTAATACAGGGGGTGTGTTACTGGTCAGATCACCAGGTGAAAACAGAAGGGGGAAAAGCCAAAAGAAAATAACACTAATGAAGCCACCACATCTAAGAATTGGTAAGCTACAATATACATTTTAAGTATCGGCCACAAACTTGTCAATATGACCAATATTTCTTCAAGTGGTTGTACTGGAGTGATGCCTGCAGCTAGATGCATCACCCTGGTACTGTTGTTTAGAGCCAATGGTCAGCATTCCTGTAATGACAAAGATGAGGCGGAGCAGCTGCTTGATTGTCATTACAAGGAGCGAGAAGGCACGCCCCACCCCCCTCCTCCCGCCGGTCTCCGATGTAAAAACCCGGAAGTGATGACATGACATCACTTCCGGGAAATGGAGTCTTTGAGGCACCAGATTTTTTTTTTAAAAATGACAGCATTCAAAACAGCCAAACTTGGCATTTTGAATACTTTTAAGTGCAGAGGAGGGGTTTGGGATCTTTTAGACCCCAGATCCCTCCACAAAGAGTACCTGTCACTGCCTTTTACTGTCACAAGGGATGTTTATATTCCTTGTGACTGCAATAAAAGTGATCAAAACATTTTTTTTTTTTTTAAAGGACTATGTAAAAAGAAAAACTTTAAATGTGCAGAATATCAGCATCTAATATTGGCTATCGGCCTGAAGAGTGGCAGGAAAATCTGTATCGTCCCTGAAAAAAACAATATCGGTCGACCCCCACTTTAGACCACTGAGCAACAATTCCAGTCCTTTTTCTCCTTAGCCTAGGTAAAACGATTTTGACTTTGTCTCGGTTTCAGAAGTGACTTGACACAAGGAATGCGACCAATGTAGCCCATGTGTTGGATACGTCTGTGTGTGGTGGCCCTTGAAGCATTGACACCAGCTGTAGTCCAAGCATTGTGAATCTCCCCCAAATTCTTGAATGGCCTTTGCTTCACAATCCTCTTAAGGCTGCGGTTATCCCTGTTGCTTATGCAACTTTTTCTACCACACTTTTTTTTTCCACTCAACTTTTCAACAATATGCTTGGATGCAGAACTCTAAACAACTAGCTTCTTTAGCAATGACCTTTTGGGACTTACCCTCTTTGTGTCAATGACTGTCTTCTGGACTACTGTCAAGTCAGCAGTCTTCCCCATGATTGTGTAACTTACTGAACCAGACGAAAACCATTTAAAGGCTCAGGAAACCTCTACAGGTGTTTTGAGTTTATTAGCCGATTAGAGTGTGACACCATGAGTCTACAATATTGAACTTTTTCACAATATTCAAAATTTTCTGAGATACTGAATTTTGAGTTTTCACTAGCTGTAAGATATTTTCATCAAATTTACTCTTTATGGAATACATCTATATATTATAGGAGTTTCACTTTTTGAATTGAAATACTGAAATAATTAAATTTTTGATGATCATCTAATTTTTTGCGATGCACCTGTATATGGAGGGAAATTGATGTTCATATTTGCACTATTTATTGGGACTTTTTTGCACTACAAGCACTTTTTTAAGGATTATGTCACTTAATTTTGATTATCTTGATATTTGAATTGTACATCCGTTTATTTAAAGATATATTTTTTTTAATTTTAGATTTAAATTTTAATATATATATATATATATATATATATATATATATATATATATATATATATATATAACTCATATTACCACTTTATTCATACACATAAGTTAATGCATTTGTTCAGAATTTTATAAGCGCTGCATTGTCACTTTTTAGATATATAGCCAACAATTTAATGATTTACTAGCTTAGTGCACTTGCCTTGCCTGGGGGTCCTTGTTTTAATTCACATCAAACACGCTACCAACATGTATGAGTTTTTCCCTTATTTAGAGGTTTCCTCTGGGTGCTCCAGTCAACTCCCACAACCCAAGAACATTTTGCCTTGAAATAGTTCTTACATGAGAACACTTTGCAAAGAAGATCTACACATTCTATGCCCTCACCCAATGACACAAAACCAACCTGGTCTCCATGAATCGGATAACGTCTTCAGGTCTCAAGCATTTTTCCTGACGATAATATTCGAATGGTAGGAAGTGAAACTTGAGTTTATAAACTTGATGTTTTTGGGACTTTTCCTCTATCCGGAAGGTTTCCTCCACATCCAATTTATGCATCACCTGTAACCATGACAAAAGAGATCTTAAATCCATGCATGGTGGGAGCACATCACAGGTATTCTATAGGATGATGGGACATCCTTTGCACTCTTTATTAAATTACTCCTACAAGCCTCCACCCACCTAATTCTCTGTGTGTTAACAGGCAGTGCTACAGGTAGTAACTGCTCTGCCCATCCTTAATCTATTAGTAACTAGAAATGGACACTGGGGGAGATTTACTAAAACTGGAGCACTTAGAATCTGGTGCAGCTGTGCATAGTAACCAACCAGCTTCTAACTTCATCTTGTTCAATTAGGCTTTGACAAAAAAAAAAAAAAACCTGGAAGCTGCTGGTTAGTTTGCACAGTTGCACCAGCTTTAGTAAATCTCCCCCATTGTGGTGAAGCCAGGAAGGATGCTGTGGTGAATTTGTAGGATTGCAAAGATATGTCAGTAAGAAGCCATGGCATTCCTCCAATTATCTACACAGTAATATATTAAATCAACAAAAGCTAGGTTTCCTGTTAAATCTTAATATTTCATTTCCTCCATTTCCCAGCAGCAATAATGACAACATACATTTATTAAAAAAAAACAAAAAACAAAAAAAAAAAAAAACACAACAAAGGCATCTCTGTAGCAAAAATTACATTAAAAAGAGGAATTGGTGCTGTGGTCAAGTAAATCTGAGCTTCTGCACAACCCCTTCAAAAGGCCATCTGTACTGTACATAAGGAGAGAAGCATACGAAGGGGTTTGAAAAAAATGGTTAAGAGGGGTTCAAAGATATTCGTGTAATGGTCTGCAAAAAATATTCTGCTTGAACTGCCCCAGATGCTTTTCAGATCCTATATAAGTTCTACAAAGTCATTCAAAATTTGTTTGGATGACTCCCAACCCCCCACCCCCGTTCCAATTTTAAATTCCGAACATTGATTTTAATATCTACTACTATGAATATAAAACATTTACGAAGGGGTTACCCAATAGCATTCATCCCACAGCACATAATGGGTTTCCTACAGAGTGCCAAGAAGAAGCCGATTTCCTTTGGACTCTCGCTCTTTCAAACTCCAGACTGCCATCTTATCACAGCAAGCAGGTGGACTGATTGTTCCAATTCAATTATTGTAAACTGTAGTTATAAAACTCTGTTAACAGGCTGGTTTTATTTTTCTCCAACACTAAAGATAGGTAAACATGAGAAAGGGAGCCTAGAGATCCACCAGCTTGTATGAAATATGGATTATTAATACGCAACATTTGATATTATCCCAATTAAAACAATGAAAACCAATGTTTAATAAAAATAAGTTAAAATATTAAAGTCCTGAGCATAGTAAAATAAACATACAAAAAACACCCAATTTTCATTAAATATACTAATTTCTGACTGTACCTGTAGAGGTCTGTCTACACTCCTGATGTCCAATCTGCAGCCTGCGGACTACGTGCATGATACTTGTGCAGCCCACAGGCCTCAGCAGTAAGTAGTGGGAGTGGAAGCACTGGTTTGTAAAAGTTTAATTGCCGTAAACACTCCAACTTTATTAAATATCCCTCCACTCTGTCTTCTGCAGCAGGTCTCCAGTCTTCAACCAAACCTGTAGCATATCCTCAACCTCCTGACTTTTTTTTTTTTTTTTACTATGTCTGCAGTCTACGGCAGTCCTCTTTAGCATTACATATACTAAACATTATGTATGGCAGGGGTCCAAATTGAGGCACCCCTATACATCAGTTGACAATCACTGGTCTACACTATGCCATGAGTATTTTCAGAGTTCTGCAGACAGCCCCAGTAGAAAGTTTTTGTGGAGTGGAAGTCCATCTGCCAAGCTGGATTTTCCCAACAAAAAGAAAACCAGTCCCTTTAGGATAACAAAGTCACCAGGATGGTCAGCAGAGATCACAAACAATGTGTTTAGGTCAGGAGCATGGTGGCAAGTTGTTAGCACTCATTCCTCAGAGTTTCTGTGCCCAACATACAAGAGGCATACAATCAAAACAGTTTTGAGATAATCAACCCAAGCACAATATATACACGTTACAGTTATCTCCTAAAAAGAGATTTGTAGGTTCATTGGCTTACACCCAAACTGAAGTTGGAGTGTAGGTGAGTGCAGGCCGTAAGATCCTCGGCTAAAAGGACAGATGTGAATGGATCCATGTGTTGTAATGTGTGTGTGCTGGCAACTCAGAAGAGCACATTTGGGCCATGTCGTCTACTGACAGACTCTGCCACTTTTGCTGCCATTTGAACTAAGTCAAATACCTAAAGGCTAGGTTCACCTTAACCACTTCTACACCGGAAGATTTTCCCCCTTAATGACCAGGCCATTTTTTGCGGTTCGGCACTGCTTTACTTTAAAGGACAATTGCGCGGTCGTGCAACGCTGTACCCAAATAAAATTGATGTCCTTTTTTCCCCACAAATAAAGCTTTCTTTTGGTGGTATTTGATCACCTGTGCAATTTTTATTTTTTTTGCACAACAAACAAAAAAAAGAGCGACAATTCTGAAAAAGAAAAAAAAAAATAATATTTTTCACTTTCTGTTATAGAACATTCCCCAAAAAAAAAAAATTAAAAAAAATCTATTTTTTTTTCATCCCTTTAGGCCAATTTGTATTCTGCTACATATTTTTGGTAAAAAAAAAAATTGATTGGTTTGCGCAAAAGTCTACAGACTAGGGGAAAGATTTATGTCATTTTTATTTATTTATTCATTTTTTTACTAGTAATGGCGGTGATCAGCGATTTTTAGTGGGACTGCGACATTGCGGCAAACAGATCGGACCCCTGACATTTTTGGGGGGACCAGTGACATTCTTACAGTAATTAGTGCTAAAAATGTGCACTGCTACTGTAATAATGACACTGTCAGGGAAGGGGTTAAATCAGGGGCGATCAAAGGGTTAAATGCATGCCTAGGGGGTGTTTTCTGACTGAGGGGGGTGGGCTTGTGGAATCAACACAGAGACCTATGATCCTAAAATCGGAGGAACACGGGCACTCTGTATTGATACCAGAGAGAACAACGGTCTGCCATGTTTACAACCGCAAACCGCCGTTCTTTATCCACAGGGAGCGTTTGCGGGTGGCACTCGCGCCCGCCGGCCCCATGAATTAGCATCCCCGCTAGCGAATGGGGGTGCGCGTGTGCCCCAGGATCGCTCCCACAGATTGCCGTACAGGTACGGGGATTCACGCAGCCGAGTCCGCCTGCAGCAGTATATCTGCAGCGGTCAGTCGGCAAGCGGTTAAAAAAAAAATAAATAAAAAAAGTATATCCACACGTTTGTGTAGGAAAAAAAAAGTGCAATTTTTTTATTTATTTTACAGGAGACTGCAGAGCATTGCACCGGTAGTCAGTGAATGTAATTTTAGGCTTCTGCACACTCTTACTGTTAAAACAAGTCTTGCCTAGTACACATGATAAGAATATCGGACTAACTGCTTTTTTTTTTTTTTTTTGCAAATCTCATATCAATAGCCAATAGGTTAGTGAAGTTCCGAAATTTCTCCTAGGACAGAATAAAACTTCTGAAGTGAATGTATTGCATCATTTCCGAGCATGTGTGGTCTTGGTCACGTGATTTTAATTTTTATACAATTACCATATGTAGCACCACCCCCGAGGGAGCTGCTGGTTAAGTTTTTGGGTCTACGTCCTGCCTACCAACCCTCAAGCGTGGCTCGAACCCTCCCTAGGCACAACTGACACAATATGAGTTAATAACACCAGAGGACTATTAAGGAGCAAAAATTGGCAGATATCACTTTAAATGATTTTAATTTTTATACAATTACCAAATTAAAGCGGAGTTCCGCCTCCCCCTCCAAAAATACTGTAGCTGCTGACTTTTAATATTAGGACACTTACCTGTCCGGGAGTCCAGTGATGTTGGCACCACAGCCGATGTTTCCATCGGCTGTCGGGTGCTGCCGCCATTGCCGGTAAGGGAGTCTTGCGGCTTCACAGGCGGGTCCCTACGTATTCCTATTGGCTCGGCGGCGGAGGAGGGGGCTGAACTTCTGAGGGACGGCGCCGTGGCACCGTGGCACCGTATCCCGGAAGTGGGGAAGGGTATCTGTCAACAGGTACCCCTTACCCCCTCCCCCCTGAACGGTGCCAAATGTGGCACCGGGGGGGACAAAAGAGCGGAAGTTCCACTTTTGGGTGGAACTCCGCTTGAATTGCACTAAAAGCCTTAGTTCGGTTATCATACAAGAAATTTTCCTGCTTTCCAATCAGCTCTTAAAAGCTGTGTACTAATGATCAGATTATCTGACAATCGAGTAGAAAGCGGTATTTTGTCAGATTTTCTTATGGGCTGTACTAGGCATTAGACATTACACCCCAAAGAGGAGTATTGCACGTTTCTAGAGGCAAACTTAGCGAGGAACAAGTAGTGCCAGTGCTGCGATCACGCCATGAAAAAGCCATGACCTCTGTACAACGAACAATAATTATCTCTATATATAAATGTGTACAGCTTTCGGCCAGCTGAGACATAAAAAGCTGGTGGATCCCTTCCTATCATC
Organism: Pelophylax lessonae; assembly: GCF_965119305.1. Lineage (NCBI taxonomy): Eukaryota > Metazoa > Chordata > Amphibia > Anura > Ranidae > Pelophylax > Pelophylax lessonae. The sequence goes on from NC_138768.1 coordinate 819,846,780, forward strand.
TGACAACTGTTGGATGTCTCCTTCCTTCCTTTCCAGGTTACTTTTCAGTTTGCTGCAAAAAATTCCACTCAAAATGCATCAACACTTGTGTTAGAGTTTATATCCTCAGACAAATGATTATTTTTTTGTTTTGCATAGTGTGAAGGGTGAGGGCCACCATTAGATTTTGCTGCCAACAAGAACTGAGGGGGAAACATCCAGGAGGGATGCTAAACCATAAAAGAAATACTTGTCTTACTGGAAGAAGACCAAAACCTGAGTTTTTTTTTTTTTTCTTGCAGGGTCCCCGTTATGCATTTCCCTCACCTCCTGTCCTGGTGACAATTTCTCACTAGGACAGAGACCGAGGGGAAATTTCCCATTCAAAGCCTAACAAAAAAAATCTGACAGATCTTCTAACCCTTCTCCTCGCTCTAACAGAAACGTTTCGGCTGGCATCAGCTTCAATTGCAGGTTATAGATCTCAAACTTTTGTGTTTTTGCACAGAATATTTCCGCTGTTGTGCAAGGTGTTATTTCAGAACAGAGCTTGTAAAAAATAACAGGATGTTGCTTTAACACAAGAATCTGCTGAAACATTGACATTTAAAGAATATATAAACCCAACATTTGATATTCGATATGTGTCTGCAGTTCCATATATTTGTATGAAAAAGTCTCCCGTTCGCTTTGTGTTGCTTCATTTGTGTAAAATCTCTGGTGTTCCTGACAGTCCCCTTACTGTCCTATTAAAAACTGACCACACTAGGCAAGTGAGCACAGTGTGGTCAGTTCTCTAGCTGTGCTGGAAACTCTCCAATGATCAAACTTGTGCTGACAAACTCCCTCTTCACAGCCATTCACTGGGAAGACCAGAGTCTCCTCCCTCCAGCTCCTATGCAGCTAAAAACAGATGTGATCACGTATAAAAATAAATAAATAAAATAAAAAAGGGGTGGGGGGTATTTATGTTTTTATATTTCTAAACACAAATTTTTTTCCTTTCATTTTGATTTTAACATGAATAGGTTTGTTTTATAATGTGATCGTTTACAATCACTTTAACCGATAAAAATGGATTTTTGTAAGATCTTACCGTAAAATCCTTTTCTCTTAAGCTCATTGACAGACGTAGTCCTCCTTGATTAATATCAACTCGGGTTATACTGCCCTCTACAGGAGTAGGACTAGATAGGAAAGAAAACGTTCTGGCCACACCTTAGGGGCAGTCCCAGAGGGTATATCCTCTCACTTCCTGCTACAGGATATCAGTTATGTCACAAAGCAGTGTCAGAGAATTTAACCCAACCCAACTCAAAAACAGAGGGGCGGGTACTACGTCTGTCAATGAGCTTAAGAGAAAAGGATTTTACGGTAAGATCTTACAAAAATCCATTTTTCTCTGTCGCTCATTGACAGACGTAGTCCTCCTTGATTAATATCAACTCGGGACGTCCCAAAGCAGTGCCACAATTGAGGGGTGGGAAAATGGAAATCAAAATCCAATCTAGAAGGCCCAACTGGTGCCAACTAGAAGTTTTAAAGGCTCATCAATCAAAAGATGAGACTCAACTGAAATTCCAACGGAAAAAAAACCCTCGAGGTAGACCACCGGTCTCCTCAAATTGCGGCCTGCAAAACCTTGCGGCCAAAAGAGGCACCTGACGATGCCATCACATCAACTTTATAAAATTTTGTAAAGGTATGCACTGACGACCAGGTAGCCGCCTTGCACACCTGGACCACTGACGCCTGATGGCGGTAGGCCCAGGAAGTACTGAGCGTTCGAGTGGAGTGCGCCTTAACAGGGAACGGAGGATTCCGACCCTTAATAGAATAAGCCTGTACCACCGTCTGACTAATCCATTTGGAGATAGTCGCGGCAGATGCAGGCAACCCCTTTCTGGGGCCATCCGTGATCACAAAAAGTGAATCCGTTTTACGGAACAAGTCCGTAGTTTTCAAGTATACCCCGATTGCCCGAACTACATCCAAGGAATGCAACGCACATTCCCGAGGATGATTGGGCTTAGGACACAAGGAAGGTAGCACAATATCTTCATTCAGATGAAAATCTCAAACCACCTTAGAAAGAAAGGATGGCTTCGGATGAAGAACTACCTTATCCCTATGAACCACTAGATATGGGGAATGGCATGATAATGCAACCAGTTCTGACACCCTGCGTGCAGAAGTGATAGCCACCAAGAAGGCCACCTTCTGGGATAATGTAAGCAAGGGGATCTCCCTGATATTTTCAAAGGGAGGTTTCTGCAGAACCGACGAAACCAAATTAAGATCCCAGGGCGGTAAGGGCGCGCGCACTGGCGGAGCCAAGTGCCGCACCCCCTGGATGAAATTCCGCACCAAGGAATGAGTAGCCAGCGGCTTCTGAAAGAAGATTGCTAACGTTGAAACCTGACCCTTGATGGTGCTCAAGGATAGTTTCTGCTCAACCCCCTTTTGCAGAAAAGCCAAAATTCGGGTCACCAAATAGGTACGTGGGGGAAATCCCAAAGATTCACACCACGCAATATACGTCTTCCATGTGCGATAATAGACTTTGCTGGAAGTCGCTTTCCTTGCTTTAATTAGAGTAGGAAAAACGGAAGCTGACAATCCTCTGTCCTTCAGTACCTGGGTCTCAATGGCCAGGCCGTTAAAACCAGCGACTGTAAAGCACGATGGAAGATCGGTCCTTGAGACCGCAGATCCTCCCTGAGAGGAAGTCTCCAAGGAGCGTCCGCGACTAGCCTGCCCAAGTTGGCGTACCCGGCTTGACGAGGCCAGCCCAGAATTTCCAGGATAACTGGAGTTCCCTCCACCTCTATCCTGCGGAGAAATCTCAGCAGCAACTTGAGAGGGGGGAAGACATATAATAGCTGATAATGCCCCTACGGGGCGCTCAGCGCGTCTGCTGCGTCCGCTAGAGGATCGCGGGCGCGAGCCCTGTGGAGCCGACGTGCCAACAGATCCATATCCGGGGTGCCCCAATGAGGGGACAGCTGGTGAAATACCTCTGGATGAAGAGACTATTCCTCTTGATCCAGAATCTGACGGCTGAGATAATCTGCCTGTCCACCCCCGGGATGAATATCGCAGAGAGAGCTGGAACAACTGTTCCGCCCAATAAAGAATGTTGGCCACTTCTATGGCCAATAACAACAAAGAGCAGAGCCGCTCAGGTGTCAGTTCAATAGCTGGTGCTGGTCAGATCCGCCGTCCAAGCAATAGAAAATCCAAGAAAGTAGACCGCACTCAGGAAATGTAAGATGAAAACAATCAAAACTCCTTTATTCTTCTTCGGTACAGCAGACAGACAGTACAATGCACATAACAGACGTGTCGGGTTGACGCGTTTCACGATATAGATCGCTTACTCATAACCATACACTGTGTGTGGTTATGAGTAAGCAATCTATATCGTGAAACGCGTCAACTCGACACGTCTGTTATGTGCATTGTACTGTCTGTCTGCTGTACCGAAGAAGAATAAAGGAGTTTTGATTGTTTTCATCTTACATTTCCTGAGTGCGGTCTACTTTCTTGGATTTTCTATCACTTCTATGGCCGCCAGGGCACTCTTGGTGCCCCTTGGTGATTGACATAAGTCATGACTGTGGCATAGTCCGATTGGATCCGAACCGGGCTGCCCTGGAGCTGCTCGGTCCAGTAAATCGGACAAAGTCTGATCGCTCTCAGTTCCAACACATTTATCGGTAACCTGGAATTTATCAGAAGAAATGACTTCCCCTGGCTGAGCATCGGAGACCGAAGCCACCAGACCAGAGCCTCCCTGGTCCGCTCGCTCAATCGGATCCGATTGTCCAGGGAATCGGGATTCCGATTCCATTTGAGAAGAATCTCCTCTTGGAGAATTCGGGTATGAGACTGGGCAAACGGTACTGCCTCTAAGGAGGCGACCATCAGTCCCAGCCAGTTGACGGACAGCAACATCCGAATCATTGACTGAATCTTCTGGAGTTTCTCCGCATGGAGAAACACTCTTGCCAAGGATGTATCCAAAATTAGGCCCAGATAGTTCATTGTCCTGGTGGGAACCAGCCTGTGAAGATGGGGATATGAAGATAGGCATCCTAAATGTCTATGGACGCCAGGAGATCCCCCTGATGCAGGGAGGCCACCACTGTTCGGATGGACTCCATCTCTCCCAAGACCAGAATTGGACGCACCTAGCCCTTTTTCCTGGGCATTGTGAACAGGTTCGACTAGAACCCCTGAAACTGTCCAAGGAATGGGAACTCCCACTCCCTGTTGCATCAAGCTGTCCCCCGCAAAGCTTTTTAAGCGACCCGGGGATGTCGAATATTGGAAGGGAAGAATCGCACCGGTGGAAGTGATCGAAACTCGATCTTGTATCCCGACCGTATGACCTCGCGAACCCCTTTATCCGGGATTCTGGAAAGCCATGGATCCGGAAACCGGTGAAGACGTCCCCCCACCCTAGAGATGGGTGGGGGCCCATTCTGTCAATCCAACGGGATAACAGTGGCTTTATTTAGTCTGGAAATCGGTGAGTCCACTATTGGTGGTACCGTCCATCTTATAATGAGGGATACCTCAAAATGATAGCGCCTAGCAATGCGTTTGGAAATAGCAGGGGTTCGTTTTCGGACGACCCCATTTGGGCAAGGGAAACCCTTCGCCATTTTGGTAGGCTTGCTAGAACCAAAAGGAATATCAGTCTCAGCTACCTCTGCCGGTGTAATCTCAAGATTTAAGGTTTCCTGGACAGACACAACTAGTGCCTCCACCAACGCTTCTTGTGCTATGGCGGAGGCAAAAGCGTCCTCCTCACTGTCTGAGGAGACCGTACCTGAGACAACAACCCCAGAAAAGGGGCTGCAATGACCAGCTCAGAATCCGTATCTGAAGTATCAGATAAAAGAAGGGTAGGCGGGGGTCGCTTTTCTTGACCCCGGTCCCTGACAGGCTACCTCCACCCGGGATACCAAAGACTCCAAACTGCTGATAATGCATCATCACAAGTGGGGTACTGGAGGGTCCTGCGGCCACCTCGAGGGGATCAGGTGGGGATACATGTGTGGCAGGGTTCATGATTAACAAGACACTTGCCAGCAAACACAAAAAATTAATTGCAAGAAAAAACATTTTTTTTACTTAGTCCCCCAGCGCAATAGTGCCCCTCAGTGTACCTGCTTGGACCCCTCAGAGAGAGAGACCCCAAGGCTCACCTGATGCACAGAAGTTTCTTATCAACCTGCTTCCAGCACTGTCTGTTACAGACAGGAAGTCTTTGGCTTGCTTTCCCGAGCCAAGGAGGCAGCTCCGCCCCTTTACACGCCTTCCGGCGCCTCCCAATTACTCCTCGAGGTGTTTGGTCACCTCAAACATGGCCGCCCCCATGCTGGAGACACGAGGCTACGCCAATATGGCGGCCTCGTGCGATCTGCAGGAAAATGGCGGTGGCCTGTGGAGAATAGCGGCAGCTTGAGCAAAGTAGCAGCGGCCGGCGGGAGTGCGCGCTCGGCCTGTGCGGCCTGCGGGAGTGTGCGCTCGGCCTGTGCGGCCTGCGGGAGTGTGCGCTCGGCCTGTGTGGCCTGCGGGAGTGTGCGCTCGGCCTGTGGGAGGCTGTGCGGCCTGCGGAGGTGACCGGCTTTATGGAAGGATGGCGACCTGCAGATGCGGTAATCCAGGCATAGGCATCGGCCTGTATACACATTATGTCAGGTAGGATACCTCTATACCTTCATAGTAATGCCTTTTAGCAGTCTGCCACTTCAGTCATCTCCCTTATAGTGTCATATAGTGACTATAGATAGTCCGCTCCCAAACCAAGCTCTTAAGAGGGGGATCAATGACACCTGCTAGGATCACGTCCATCCATCCCAGAGAGGGGCCCGCGTCCACCAACAAACCCGACAGGGGGAGAGGGGGGACATTTTACTTACCATACCGGAACCAGGCGGGCTCCAACTCCTGACAGAACCCCTCTCCACCGGGGTGGGGGGGCTGTCGACCAATACAGACGCCGTGACTCAGTTTGCAACTGGTCATTGGCGTCAAGGCGAGACGTTTAACTCGCAGGGTCAGTCCCCGTCCAGTGGGACTATGTCGCGGCCGACCCAGCGCAGAGCTATGGCCTGCATGCGCTCGTAGGCTGAACTGGGGTGACCACTGGATCTCAACATCCAGCCCGTCGCCCAGTTTCAGCGTACTTGCTTGAAGATCTCACAGGAACACTGGAGAAGAAAAGCTGCCTAAAAAAGTATTTCTAAAAAATCTTGCCAGGACCAAAGATCCCAGCAAGGAACTTAGGTCCTTACTCCTAACTAGACAGAAAAAAAACTGATATCCTGTAGCAGGAAGTGAGAGGATATACCCTCTGGGACTGCCCCTAAGGTGTGGCCAGAACGTTTTCTTTCCTGTCTAGTCCTACTCCTGTAGAGGGCAGTATAACCCGAGTTGATATTAATCAAGGAGGACTACGTCTGTCAATGAGCGACAGAGAAAATGTGTTAGGTCTCTCTTCTCTTGTAACAGAAGAAAAACGAATAAACTAATTATGGGACATGTCACCTCCCCCCGCTATGTAATGCTGTAATGTGAAGAGAGAAGCTATTCTTTCATTCTGCATGCACAAAGGATAGAAAAAAAAGTTGAATGAAGCTGTACCAGGAAATGAAGCGAAACCTGGATAACATCCTTCCCCTGAGGCATCATGAAAATAGTTTTGTCATTACAAAGAGGGTTCACCAAGCAACCTACTTTCAGCTGCAAAAGTACTTGTAAGAGCTTACTCTGACCACCAGCCTTAGGCTGCATGGCTCGGCTCGTTCGTACCACCTACGCTGGGGGACTACATGGCTCGTTCGTACCGCCTACGCTGGGGGGCTGCATGGCTCCTTCGTACCGCCTACGCTGGGGGGCTGCATGGCTCCTTCGTACCGCCTACGCTGGGGGGCTGCATGGCTCCTTCGTACCGCCTACGCTGGGGGGCTGCATGGCTCCTTCGTACCGCCTACGCTGGGGGGCTGCATGGCCCGTTCGTACCGCCTACGCTGGGGGGCTGCATGGCCCGTTCGTACCGCCTACGCTGGGGGGCTGCATGGCACCGTTCGTACCGCCTACGCTGGGCTGAATGGCACGTTCGTACCGCCTACGCTGGGCTGAATGGCACATTCGTACCGCCTACGCTGGGCTGAATGGCACATTCGTACCGCCTACGCTGGGCTGAATGGCACATTCGTACCGCCTACGCTGGGCTGAATGGCACATTCGTACCGCCTACGCTGGGCTGAATGGCACGTTCCTAACGCCTACGCTGGGCAGAATGGCACGTTCCCAACGCCTACGCTGGGCAGAATGGCACGTTCCCAACGCCTACGCTGGGCAGAATGGCACGTTCGTAACGCCTACGCTGGGCAGAATGGCACGTTCGTAACGCCTACACTGGGCAGAATGGCACATTCGTAACGCCTACGCTGGGCAGAATGGCACATTCGTAACGCCTACGCTGGGCAGAATGGCACGTTCGTAACGCCTGCGCTGGGCAGAATGGCACGTTCGTAACGCCTGCGCTGGGCAGAATGGCACGTTCGTAACGCCTACGCTGGGCAGAATGGCACGTTCGTAATGCCTACGCTGGGCAGAATGGCACGTTCGTAAAGCCTACGCTGGGCAGAATGGCTCATTCGTAACGCCTATGCTGGGCTGCATGGCTCGTTCGTACCATCTAAGTTGGGCTGCATGACTTGCTCCCACTACCTATGTTGGGCTGCATGGCTCACTCACACCACCTATGTTGGGCTGCATTGCTCATTCACATCACCTACGTTGGGTTGCATTGCTCATTCACACCATCTACAATGAGCTGCATTGCTTGTTCACACCCACCTACTGTATGTTGCTCCTCCACAGCACCAATGTTAGTCAGCTAATCCATACACCTGCACAGACCTATTCCTCATATAGGGTTCAAGGTAAAGTTAACATAACTTAGGTGTGATGTCAGCAGTCCTAGCAAGCAGCATGGCTTACCACACTGCTAAACGAGACAAGTTACAAAGTGAAATAACGGTTATCCATAGCAACCAGATTCCAACTGTTCTTTTTGTAAAGTAAAGTGAGAAGCTGCTTTAATTCTGGACAAAAAAAAAAAAAAGTTCAAGTATTTGAATTGTATCTGAACTGTACAGGGAAATAATCCTGGATAACATCCTTCCCCTGAGGCATCAGGAAATGAGTCTAGTCATTACAAAGCACGTTCAAACAACTCAAGCCCTGACTTCAGCTGCAACAATAGTCCTTGTAAGAGCTCACTCACAACACCAGCTTAAGGCCCCTTTCACACATACTATCCGTTCAGTTCATCAGTACAGTCACGTCAAAATGTATTCGTTTTCATCCGTTTTTTCATGCGTTTTCCATCCGTTTTTTTCACATCCACTACCAATGAAAAAAGGGATGAAAAACTGACCATTTGTCCGTTTACATCCGTTTTTCGTCCGATCCGTTTTTTCGATGGATTAAAAATAGGGCATTTATCTGTTCCAAAAAACGGACAGTGGCGGAAGTGGATGAAAACGGATGTTAACGGATGATCATCCGTTGTCATCCATTTTTACATAGAGATGCATTGATGTCCGTTTTTCATCCGTCAACGGATGGATGAAACACGGACAAACGGACCGCATGTGTGAAAGGGGCCTTAGGCTGTATTGATCATTCACACCACCTGGGCTGAATTTCTTATTTACACCACCTACATTGAGCTGCATTGCTCATTCACACCATCTACAGTGCCTTGAAAAAGTATTCATACCCCTTGAAATTTTCCAAAATTTCTTCACGTTACAACCAAAAACTTACATGTATTTTATTGGGATTTTATGTGATAGACCAACACAAAGTGGCACATAATTGTGAAGTGGAAGGAAATTTTTCTACAAATAAATATCTGAAAAGTGTGGCAAGCATTTGAATTCAGCCCCCTTTACTCGAATACCAATAACTAAAATCTAGTGGAACCAATTGCCTTCAGAAGTCACCAAATTATTAAATAGAGTCCATCTGTGTTGTAATTTATTCTCAGTATAAATACAGCTGTTCTGTAAAGCTCTCAGAGACTTGTTCGAGAACCTTAGTAAAAAAAAACTGCATAATGAAGCCCAATAAACACACCAGACAGGTCAGGTATAAAGTTTTGGAGAGGTTTTAAGCAGGGTTAGGTTATAAAAAAAAAAAATCCCACGCTTGGAACATCTCACGCAGCAAGAAGAGCCGGGCAAGAAGAGCATTAATCAGAGAAGCAGCCAAGAGGCCCATGGTAACTCTGGAGGAGCTGTAGAGATCCACAGCTCAGGTGGGAGAATCCACAGGACAACTATTAGTCGTGCACTCCACAAATCTGGATTTTACGGAAGAGGTTGAAAGAAATGTTGAAAGACAATGTTGAAAGAAAGCCATAAGAAGTCCCGTTTACAGTTTGCAAGAAGCCACGTGGGGTACACAGCAAACACGTGGAAGAAGGTGCTCTGTTCAGATGAGACCAAAGTTAAACTTTTTGGCCTAAAAGCAAAAAGCTATGTGTGGCGGAAAACTAACACTACACATCACCCTGAACACCATCCCTACTGTGAAACACGGTGGAGGCAGCATCATGTTGGGGGGGGGATGCTTTTCTTCCACAAGGACAGGAAAGCTGGTCAAAGTTGATAGGAAGATGGGTTGAGCCAAATACAGGGCAATGTTAGAAGAAAACCTGTTAGTGTCTGCAAAAGACTTGAGACTGCGGCTGAGGTTCATCTTCCAGCAGGACAACGACCCTAAACATACAACCAGAGCTACAATAGAATGGTTTTGATCAAAGCATATTCATGTATTACAATGGCCCAGTCAAAGTCCAGACCTAAATCCAATTGAGAATCTGTGACAAGACTGGAAAATTGCTGTTGCTCTTCATCCAATCTGACGGAGCTTCTGCCATTTTGCAAAGACTGGGCAAAATCTCACTCTAGATGTGCAAAGCGGATAGAGACATACCAAAAAAGCTGTAATTGCAGTGAAAGGTGGTTCTGCAAAGTATTGAATCAGGGGGGCTGAATACAAATGCACGCCACACTTTTCAGATAATCATTTGTAAAAAAATTTAAAAAACATTGATCATTTTCCTTCCACTTCACAATTATGTGCTACTTTGTGTTGGTATATCACATAAAATCCCAATAAAATACATTTACATTTTGGGTTGTAAAATGACAATATATGGAAAATTTCAAGGGGTATGAATACTTTTTCAAGGCACTGGGTGGATTGCTGTTTACACTCACTTATGTTGGGCTGCACTGTTCTATGTCTCCTAGGATTCTCTGTAAATTTAACATATTTTAGACACCTGTCTAAAAACCAAAGCTAGGAACTGCCATCTTAAACAAGATTAAGATCTTAACCACTTCTGGACCGGGCCTTTTTCGGACACTTGTTGTTTACAAGTTGAAATTAATTTTCTAGCAAAAAAAAAAAAAAAACTGCTTAGAACACCCAAACATTATATATATATATATATATATATATATATATATATTTTTTTTTTTTTTTTGCAGAGAACTTAGAGAATAAAATGGAGATTGTTGCAATATTTTTTATCACACCGTATTTGCGCAGCGGTCTTACAAAACACAATTGCTTTGGTAAAAAATTCACTTTTTTGAACTAAAAAATAAGAAAACAGTAAAGTTAGCCCAATTTTTGTTTCTAGAATGTGAAAGATAATGTTATGCTGAGTATACAGATACCAAACATGTCATGCTTCAAAAATGCGCATGGTCGTGGAATGGCGACAAACATAAGTACTTAAAAATCTCCATAGGTGACATTTTCTACAGGTTATCAGTTTAGAGTTACAGAGGAGGTCTAGGGCTCAAATTATTGCTCTCGCTCCAACAATCGTCAAAAAGACCTCAGATCTCACACCTACACTAAAAAAGAAAAAAAAAAAAAATTTTTTTTCATGATGAGAAAAAAAAAATGGGCTCTTTAAATCCGTTGCTACAAGGCAACGTATGACGTCGCTCCAGTCCTCCAAAGCCATAGAGTGGAGTGAGGGTCATCTTTCCCTCACTTGACTTCCTGTCTGAGAGGACAGCAGACCAGATCGTTTCCCCCACTACCGGCGGGTCAGGTAAGCGGGGAAAACGACCTGGAAGCGGCGGGAGTGGGGTCACCTCTCCCGACACCCATAAGGTTGATTCCGCGGTGAATCTGCCACTGGGACCGCCCTTGTGTTAAAGGGGACCGCCGTAGTTTAATAAAAAAAACAGGGTTATGGCAGCTATCTTTAGCGATCTATAAATGCATAACTTTCTAAAACCATACTCCTATTTATATATTTATTATTAATGGGAAAAAAAAAATTCTCCTAAAATCTAAAATACATATACACTAACAGGTGTATATATATGTAACTATAAAATTATAAATAAAAATGTAAAAAAAAAATTATATATTATATATATATTATATAAAAATTAAAAAAAAATGGGGGGGGGGAGGCAACTGAGGACTTCAAAAATAATGTATTGAGTATTAACAGTATTAATAATAGTTAATGTGTACTAAAAATAGACAGTGTCAACATAGGTGATTAGATAAAGATCAGGCTGAAACAATACTCAGTGGGTGTAAGCCAAAACAGAAATAAGAAGAGAAAAAAAAAAAAGGAGGGGGGGGCATGTAAATATAGGGCTGCAAGACTAGATATACACAAAGTCTTTTCTAAATGGAGTCAAAAGAGCCAAGATAGCAGGGGAAAGGGGACTATATAAGTCAAGGCTACTGAGCAGATAACACTAGCAGGGCAAGATGGTCAACATGTCCCTCTACATATACATACATGCATACATACATATAGGGTCCATGCAAACGGTAACCGCAGCACAGAGCTGAATTCTGCAATGTGAGTCTATTTTCTATTTCCTCATTGAGTCCTTTAGGTGTCAGAGATCCTAAGGTGAAGATCCACAACGCTGCTCTAATGCAAAGCCTCTGGTGTCTTCTGCTGTTATCTAAATCATTCCCAAGGCCTCAATGCCAAAGGCCTTTAGGCCCCCTGTGCTGCTATTATGTACATCTGCAAAGTGGCGAGGGACTGAGTAGTTGTCTTTCATAGTTGTGATATTGCTCCTATGTTCACCCATTCTCACTCTCAGTGGACATGACGTACGGCCCACATATAAAAGCCCACATGGGCACAGGAGACCATAGACCACGTAGAAGGTCCCGCAATAAAATGTTGTATGCACCCATTTACTGCAGTCACTTCTTTTTTGCGCTGACACATGACTGCACAGGTGCCACAGTTACTTACTCTGCACCTGTTTTTTTTCGCCATCTGTGTCAAATAGCCAAACAGGAAGTGAGTTACTTTTCTGGGAACAACCCAAAATTTTAAATTTTCTTCACTTACTTTCACTTTTCATGACAACGAACAAGAACAAATAGAGAGGGAGAATCTCCCTAACGGGGGCACAGACAGCAATAGAAACCTTACAGGTGATTCAATTCCTGTTCACTTCATCCAAAACTAAAAAAGTTTAGCTATACTTTAATGCACATGCGCATTGTGTGGGTTGACACGCTCTATATCATAAACAAGCCCTGAAATTTTAATTTTTGTTTTGCAGTTATTAGACGAATTGGTATGCACTAGGAATGCGCCAATACCGATGTGGATATCAGGCATTTGAGTGAGTATGGGTATGCTCCAGATGCCGAAACTGATACTTTGCGGTGCAATTTGCGTCGACACAAAATGAAAGGGGGGAAATTGCACTGCAAAGAATTGCGTGAGATTTAAACAGGAATGTGGTGCGATTACTTCCCCACTGCTCGTGTGTGTATAATATGTATGTATGCATGCATGCATATTATATATATATATATATATATATATATATATATATATATATATATATATATATATATATATATATATATATATATATATATATATATATATATATATATATATATATATATATATATATATATATATATATATATATATATATATATATATATTTATATTTATATTTATATTTATATTTATATCAGGGATGCAACGAAATGAAAATTCTGGGCAGAAACCGAAAATGCAGGATGCCCTTGGCCGAAAACCGAAAATGACTTTTTCCCCCAAATAATTTTAAAATAGATAGAAGAGGGGCATACACTAAAAACAGGCAGTGACGTACACCTGTCGCTGCCACCCTGTCACAGTATATGTACTGTGATGGGTTGGGGTTGGCAAGAGGTTAATTTAATTACCAATGGTATTTGTATTATGCAGCATGAGGGGGTTAATGTATTGCCACTGCTGGTCACTGATCCATTAGTGACCGACCAGTGGCAGTTAATTAACCCCTTTGTGCTGCATTAGTGCAACCAGTATCAGTGTTAATTAACACTGGTTGCACTGATACTGGTTGCACTAATGCAGCACAAAGGGGTTAATTAACTGCCACTGGTCAGTCACTAATGCATCAGTGACCAGCAGTGGCAATACATTAACCCCCTCATGCTGCATAATACTAATACCATTGGTAAGCTGCCTCAGCTCCCCCCCCCCCCCCACCACTGCCTCAGCGTCCCCCTCGGCAGTACACCCTCCCCCACTCTGCCTCAGCGTCCCTCCCCATCTCAAGGATTCAATCTCCTTACTCTCACTCTGCTGTGTGCTCCTCCGGTGTCGTTCATTCAAAAGACGCGCCTCTGGCCGGCGGCCCGCCTCCCGGTGATGTCACTACTACTACGATCTGTGCATGAATGAAGTGACACACCGAGCGGGAGGGCGGGCGAGCGGCTGCTAATAGCTATAACTATGTGAGCACTTCACTTCCCTGTCAGAGGAGATACCCGCATGACAGGGAAGTGAAGCGCTCACATAGTTATAGCTATTAGCGGCCGCTCGCCCGCCCTCCCGCCCGGTGTGTCACTTCATTCATACACATAGTCTCACTGACAGGGAAGTGAAGTGCTCACATAGTTATAGCCATTAGCGGCCGATCGCCCGCCCTCCCGCCCGGTGTGTCAGTTCATTCATACACAGATCGTAGTAGTAGGGACATCATTGAGAGGCAGGCGGCCAGCCAGAGGCGGGACTTTTCAAACCTGCGCTGCGCCCTCCTCCTTTCTCACGGCGGCCATTAATTTTGCCTTTTTTAACTCATTATCGGCCGAAATGGGATAGGCCCATTTTTGGCTGAAAATTTCGGTGCATCCCTAATACCCTAATTATATATATATATATATATATATATATAGTTACATAGTAGGTGAGGTTGAATAAAGACAATAGTCCATCCAGTTCAACCTGTGTAGGTGTGTGAGGCCGTAATCATCTCACATACCCCTGAATGTTCTGATCCTTGAGATGTACGTCTAAGAGTCTTTTGAAAGCCACCATACTTCCCGCAGAAACCACCTCTTGTGGTAGAGAATTCCACAATCTTGTAGCCCTAACAGTAAAGAACCCCCCGCGTTGCCTGAGGTTAAAACGCTTCTCCTCTAATCGCATTGTATGCTCTCGAGTCCTCATGCAATCCCTTCGACTGAACAGCTGTTTTTCTATCCCGAGATCACCATTGAGATATTTATAAATTGCTATCATGTCCCCTCTCAGGCGTCTCTTCTCCAGGGAGAATAAATCAAGCAAATGCAGACGCACTTCATAATTAAGGTCCTCCAATCCCCTAATTAATTTAGTTGCCCTTCTCTGGACTCTCTCCAACACATCCCTCCTGAGGACTGGCGACCAGAACTGGACAGAATACTCCAGATGTGGTCGGACCAGAGTTTTATATATATATATATATATATATATATATATATATATATATATATATATATATATATATCTATATCTATCTATCTAAAGAGATAAAAGAGTCATCCATTGGGCAGTTTACAACTCTCAGTAAATGTCTGGTAGCAAAATCAGGGCCGCTGAAGGTGATGTAGAGGCGGTCTGCTCCCAAGCGGACATCACTTTCACCCTATACCCACAGGGTCCCAGAACTTCTCCTCCTGGGAGCACCTCCGACGGCCCTGATTTTCTAATGTGAGTTTTACCATTGTTTAAATTGACTAGATGGCACTTTTAATAACTTTCTGCACACACGTGCGATTCTTAGTGCGATTTTTCTTGTATTGATGCAAGTTGCACAGCAAAGTATCGGTACTTAGTATCAGTGAGTACTTGACCGAAAGTATTGGTACTCGTACTCGCTGATTTAAAAAAAAAAAGAAAGAAAAAACCCGTTATCTGTGCAACCCTAGTATATACCGGTTTTGTTTTCTACACAGGTTTAACAATAATGGCTGACCAATTTTGCATTGTAAACGATCGAACACCAAGACACTGCGCCCCTAACTATTCTTCCTAATCTCTGTTCATACGTATCGCTCTCATCTGATCTAATCGCAGAAGAATTCCCACGTCCTGAGTGTCCGCCTTCCCTGTAGTATGGATTTCTTTTTTTAGTCAATTACATAGAACCCGTGGGAGCCAGCTCCCAGCAAATCATTGAACCGTACAATTCACACAAGGAATATTCTGAGGACAAAACTACTAAAACATTTCCTGATAGCATCTCAAAACCAAACACTGCATCTGTTTTTCTTACGGAGACACGCTGGTTTGTTTCAAATGGTTCATTAAAAAGGAACGTCAGCTGAATATGCTGCCCTTCCGATCAAGGTAATTGGCACCCCAAACACAGATCGCAAATGCAGTGCGTTTGGGTGCGCCAAATCACACTGTACCGCAATACAATGCGGATTGGTGCGGTGCGTTTTTAAAAGTAGTGAAAACCCTTTCTTTTCGTGGACCAGTGGGTTTTGCAGCCCATTCAAATGAATGGGTTGTCAAAATGGAACAGCTCGAGAATCCCAGTGAGAACCAGCCCTAGGAACACCGCTACATTTTGAAACCTTGAGACTGTGGGAATATACATTTTAGCAGAATCAAAACAGAGGGATTGTAAAGGGTTTGGCCATCAAAAACGTTTTATCTTCACTACTGGTGGCAACAAATGAGGTGAAATCACCCACTGGCTACTCATAAGAAACTTTGTTTAATACATATCGGTTTTAGGGAAAAAAAAAAAAAAACACCTTCATCCTATAGGGTTTTTTTGTTGTATGTGTCCCAAAAAAAATATATATACCATTTCGGTCCCCATTAGGAAGATTCACTCACTCTATGCATCCTATTTACCATGATCACAGAGAATGGAAGAAAATTCCAAATTTTGGGTAGTAAAGGGAAAATATTCCAATGGGGCCACTAGTTCTGGTGACAACCAAGCATTCCCTCACTTTGGAGGAACTTCCTCTCGCTTCCTGTTTTGGCTATGGGACAAGAAGTGAAGGGAAATCTCCTCAACATAACAGGAAAACAAAAAAGACAGGGTGTTATAACAACCCTCCCCTACTCTATCCAAAATGAAAAAAAAAAAAACGGAATTTTTGTAAAATCTTACCTGTAAAATTCCTTTCTCTGAGTCCTCCGACAGTCGCCGCCTCTTCATATTCGTCACTAATGGGTTATTGACATTTGCTCCGTAGGAGTAGCTAGGCAACAGAATATATTAATATCAAAGCTTTTAACATATCCCACCCCCAGGGGGTGGTCCCCTCAGTCAATACCTCCTTGCTTCCTGCATTACCAACTCAGTTTCAGTAGAATAGCAGTAGAGTACATAAACAAACCCCAAAAGAGGGGCGGCGACTGTCGGAGGACTCAGAGAAAGGAATTTTACAGGTAAGATTTTACAAAAATTCCATTTTCTCTTACGTCCTCCGACAGTCGCCGCCTCTTCATATTCGTCACTAATGGGGACGTCCCATAGCAGTGTAGACATGAGGGGTGGGAAAAAAGCAGCCGCGCCTAAAGCAACGCAGTACCCACATCAGAGGAAGAACCTTACCAAAGTAAGAGAACCAACTGGGCAACAGGAAAAAACTTGCTCAACAGGAGCAACAACCCAGGAAGAACAAGTAACCTAGGGGTAAAAACACCCCAACAGCCAAAGGCCCAAACAAGGGACCCTAAGGCACTGCCGCACTAAGAACTTTGCGGCCAAAGGAAGCATCTGCCGATGCCTGAACATCCACTTTGCAAAATTTCGAAAAGGTGTGAACTGACGACCAAGTCGCCGCCTTACACACCTGGGCCACAGAAGCCCGATGACGATAGGCCCAAGACGTACTCAGAGACCTGGTAGAGTGCGCTTTCACAGGGAAAGGAGGAACCTTCCCCTTCAAAGCATAGGCTTGCACAATGGTCTGTCTGATCCATTTGGCAATGGTCGCAGCCGACGCCGCCATGCCCTTCCGAGGCCCCTCAGGAAGGACAAAGAGAATCCGACTTGCGAAAGGATTTTGTAGATGACAGGTAAACCCTGATTGCCCTAACAACATCCAAGGAATGCAATGCCACCTCCTTCGGATGCTTAGGCTTCGCGCAAAGCGAAGGCAGGACAATATCCTCATTGAGGTGAAATTCCGAGATCCTCTTCGGAAGAAAAGATGGGTTGGCTCGCAAGACCACCTTATCCAAGTGAATCACCAAATACGGGGATTTGCAGGACAAGGCCGCCAGCTCCGACACTCTGCGATCCAAAGTTATAGCCACCAAAAAGGCAACCTTCTTGGACAACAGAGACAACGAGATCTCCCCGATTTTCTCAAAAGGAGCATGTTGTAATGCGGACAGAACAAGGTTCAAATCCCATGGAGGTAAAGGCTCCCTCCTAGGAGGGACTAAATGACGCACCCCTTGAACAAAGGTGCTAACCAAAGAGTTAGACGCCACAGGGCGTTGAAAGAGAACTGCCAGCGCAGAAATCTGACCCTTAATCGTGGCCAACGCCAAACGCTGGTCCACGCCCGTTTGAAGGAAAGCCAACACTCTCGATACCGAGTACGAGCGAGGGGAATATCCCCTGGACTCACACCAGGCAAAGTATGCTTTCCAGGTACGGTAGTAAATTTTTCCCGAGGAGGCTTTCCTAGCCTTAATCAAAGTGGGAATGACCTCAGGGGAGAGACCCCTATCCTTCAGGCCCTGGCTTTCAACAGCCAGGCCGTTAAAGCCAGCGACTGTGAAGCAGGATGGAATATCGGTCCTTGAGACAGAAGATCTTCCCGAAGTGGCAGACGCCACAGAGCGTCGACCGCCAGATTCATGAGGTCTGCGTACCAAGACCGGCGAGGCCAGTCCGGTGCCACCAGGATCACCGTGTGCGGTTCCGAGGCTAACCTGCGAAGGAGCCTGGACAGCAGCTGAATCGGTGGAAAGGCATAGATCAGACGATACTGATGCCAGGGCGCCACTAACGCGTCTGAGGCGTCTGCCCGAGGATCGCGCGTTCTTGCCACGACCTTTCCACCTTGTTGTTTAGACGAGATGCGAACAGATCCACATCTGGGGACCCCCACTTCGCGCACACCATCTAGAAGACATCCGGGTGGAGGGACTATTCTCCCTGGTCCAGGGTCTGGCGGCTCAGATAATCCGCCTGCCAGTTCTCCACCCCCGGAATGTGAACTGCAGATATCGCCGGGACGTGCGTCTCGGCCCAAGACAGAATGTCGGCTACTTCCCGAGCCGCTCGGGCACTCCTGGTGCCCCCTTGGTGGTTGATGTAGGCCACCGCCGTGGCATTGTCCGTCTGTACCCGAACCGGACGGCCCTGAAGCCTGTCCGTCCAACGCAGAAGGCAGAGATTTATTGCTCGCAATTCAAGAATGTTGATCGGAAGGGAGGATTCCTCCTCCGACCAAGTTCCCTGGGCGGACAGAACGCCCAGAACACCACCCCAGCCCGACAGGCTGGCATCCGTGGTGATCACCGTCCAAGACAAAGGACGAAAGGACTTGCCCCCCGACACCGCCGGGGACTGGAGCCACCATAAAAGACCCCTGCGGGTGAGGCGGCTCAACGACAGCCGCAGATCTAGAGACTGCGGACACCCGTCCCACTTGGCCAGGACCTCCGCCTGGAGATCCCGCGTGTGAAACTGGGCAAAAGGGATCGCCTCGAAAGCCGAGACCATCAATCCCAGACACCTCATACACGTCCGGAGGGACGAGCACTGATTGTCCCTGAGGGACCTGACTTCGCACTGAAGTGTCAGAAGTTTGTCTTCCGGCAGGAAGACCTTCGCCTGAACAGAGTCCAGGATCATCCCCAAGTAGGGAAGACGAACCGACGGACACAGCGTCGACTTTGGAAGATTTATCGTCCAACCAAACTCCTGTAGAGTCTGCATCGTGATGGGACAGGTCGTTCACCAGGCCATGACTGGTCGCGGACCGAAGCAGGATATCGTCCAGATACCCCAGGACAGAGATGCCCTGGGCTCTCAATAAAGCCAGAACTGGCGCAAGCACCTTGGTGAAAACCCGCGGAGCCGAAGCGAGACCAAAGGGCAACGCCACAAATTGGTAATGATCCTCCGCAATGGCGAATCGAAGGTACCTCTGGTGACCCTCGAAAATGGGGATGTGAAGGTATGCATCCTTCAAGTCGATGGAGGCCATAAATTCCCCCGGAACCAGGGCAGCCACCACCGAGCGCAGGGATTCCATGCGGAACTTGCGAACCCGCACAAAGCGGTTCAGAGCTTTCAAATCCAGAATCGGACGTGCCTTGCCCTCCTTTCTGGGCACAGTGAACAGATTGGAATAGAACCCCCGAAATCTGTCCCGATGAGGCCCCGGGACCACCACTCCCTGGGCCCGCAGGTCCCGCACCGCCAGGTGCAGATCCCGCAATCGCTCCGGAGTCAGCTGAAGGTTTGAGGGGAAAAATCTGCCCACCGGCCGAGAGAGAAACTTGATCTTGTATCCAGATCGAACGATTTCCTGAACCCACCTGTCCCGAATGCGGTCCAGCCAGGGTTGAAGAAAACCGAGCAAACGTCCCCCCACCCCAGAACCGGGTGAGGGCGTCCCTTCAGGCCGCATTGTTATGGGCAGCAGACCCGGACTGGCCGGACTTCTGCTTACCCGCCCACGGCTTCTTCTGGGAGCCTTGTCCCTTGAAGGGCTTGCCCTTATAGTGCGACCGAAAGGCACGAAAGGACCCCTGAGAGGCCCTAAACGATGTATTCTTTTTACCACGAACAAACTTAGTTTTGTGCGTTTGGGGTAAGAGAGTGCTCTTACCCCCAGAAATACCCTTTATCAGAGTATCAGAGGATTCACCAAAAAGGCGAGACCCCGCGTAGGGCAAATTAGCCAAAGTCTTGCGAGAAGATTGGTCAACAGACCAACATTTCAACCAAATCAGGCGACGGTTCAATACCGCCACACTAGAAAGGCACGCAGCCAAAGGGACCATATCTAAGTCCGCATCACACAAATACATGACACCCTGATGAATTTGATCCACCATAGCCAAAGTTGTCGGCGGGGCAGAATCCGCCACCAGGGTGCGCCTGAGCACCTGTGTCCAATCCGCAATAGCTTGGGCTGCCATAATGGAAGCAAAAATAGGTTTCAACATAGAACCAGCAACCGTATAAGCATGACGGGCCAGAGACTCCAATCTCCTGTCCGTCGGGTCCCGGAACACCGGAGTATCCTCAGCAGGGATCGCAGTGGATTTATTCAAAATCGCCACCGCGTGATCCACTTGAGGCGGCACACACCATCGCTCATCAGTGGCGGGTGTAAATGGATAACGCAGCCTGAATCTGCTCGGCACAGCAAAAGGCTTCTTTAAATTGCTCCATTGCTCATCAACAGCGCGCTGAAATTCCGTAGAGCAAGGAAAAACCTGCGATGTTTTGCGCTTTCTTTGCGTCCCATAAGAGGACATCAAAACTGGAGGACACGGTTCATCCTGTAAATGCAGCGTTTGCTTGATAGAAGCAACCAACTCATCCACGAGTGCAAGCTCTTCAGACGAGCCAGGGGGAGAATTATCAACCCCCTCCACCTCAGCCTCCCCGTCAGACCCCACAAGGTCTAGGGATGAGTGAGACCCTGAGAAGGGCACACCAGCCATAGCAGCCCCATCGCCCTCTGAATCAGAGGAAAAAGACACCCTGGGCCGTTTTGTGGATCGATCAGCCACCAGCATCTGCACCTGAGCAGCTAAATTTGCCACAATAGTGGCCAGATCAGCCCCCTCGGGGGAAGCAGCAGCCCCTTGGCCCCCCACCAAGGTGGGAGGAAACTTGCAATCCTGAGAATCCATGCCCCAGCAAATTAGTAATAAAAGGGTACTGCCCCTTTAAGATCGCGGCGAGCGTAGCCCACCGCACCCACTAAATACACTGACCCCCACAGGGACAAGAAACTGGGCAAGGAATACAGGAATAAAGGAAAAGTAAAAACCTGGAAAGCACACAGGCTGCTGTACCGATCGCTGTCCCAGAGCAAAAGGAAGTGATGCAAGACTGACCGCCCCTATGAAGCCTATGCAAGGCTACACAAACATGGCCGCTCGGCTGAGGAAATTTCTGGGCAAACAGAAAATGGCACCGACATGTGGCCCAAACGATCGCCGCTAAAATGGCGGCGCTTGGCGCCAAAACGCCTGTCTAACCACACAGGACCAGCCACCCTGATTTTTGCCCCCCCCTCAAAGCCCACACACAGGCAGCAATTCCACACAGGAATCTGACAGGGAGCTCAGCAGCCACACAGACATGCAGGGTCACACAGTCCCAGACTGACACCCAAACAGACAGGTCCCCACATAGATTACACTTACCAGTCCGGATGGCGTGGGGAGCCTGCTCCAGCGACCAAACCGCTGCACTGAGGACAGGGAGTGTCGCAAGTATGACGCAGTGGAATTGCGGTGCGAAACCGCAATGGCGTCCAGTGAGGTAGCCACCTCACCGATAGCATCCCTGCAGCGAACAGGGATGGGTCGTTCAATGTGCCAGGGCAAAACCTAAGATGAACGCTCGATGGCAGGCTGGGAAGCCCCTGGCCCTGAGCCCTGGGATCCAGGGTGGCCAGACTGAGACCCAGTGCCGCACGATCATCTTCATCAGAAGAAGCTAACTAACGCTGAAAATAAACAGCTAGGTAAAAGAAAGAGAAAAAAACTCCAAATAAAATCAAAAAGAGAAAAGAAGCTGAGACTAAAAGCCCCAGCACAGCAACAGCCCAACCTACTCCTGAGCTAGGCATTAGAAACTGAGTTGGTAATGCAGGAAGCAAGGAGGTATTGACTGAGGGGACCACCCCCTGGGGGTGGGATATGTTAAAAGCTTTGATATTAATATATTCTGTTGCCTAGCTACTCCTACGGAGCAAAGGTCAATAACCCATTAGTGACGAATATGAAGAGGCGGCAACTGTCGGAGGACGTAAGAGAAAAAATGTTTTGGGCCTTTAACTATACTTTAAGACCTCTTGCACATGGTACTGATGTTTGAGCATTTGCTTTTTTGGACATCATTTCAGGCAGACATGGGAGTAAGTCACACATGTGCAAGTCTCAAGTCTTAACCTTCAAGTCTCAAGCAAGTCCCGAGTTACTGTGGCGAAAAGCAAGCAAGTCAATTCGTCATTTATTTTGGTCAAGTCACAAATTAAGTAAAAATACTGATCTACCCCAATTTTCACCTTAAAATCAGTTAAAAGTCAGTGGTCAGGAAAGGTTTTGTTTTATTTTCAACATTAACAAAACTGCTTAGTGCTTTTTTCTTGGCATATAAAAGAAACACTTTGAATGCCCAAACAGCTCAAAATCCTTCGTCGGGTCATGTTTCAACACCACAGTCACTAAAAACATGTTAAGTATTTCCATTGTTAAACAGCCAGTGTCCTAAAAATCAGAACACACTGAGGTGTTTTAAGTGACTGTGGTGTCAGAAACATAACAGGCACATTCATTTTGCTTTAACACATCTTGAGAAAGTGCAAATATTTAATAACTTAAAAAAGTAAAGTAATTTTGAGTCATATGTCTCAAGTCAAAGTCAAGTCTCAAGTCATGAGTCAACTCAAGTCGAGTCTTTTATTAATTTTAGTCAAGCAAGTCTCAAGTCCTCAAACTGGTGACTTAAGTCTGACTTAAGTCAAGTCATGTGACTTGAGTCCCCCACCTCTGATTTCAGGTGATTGTGTTTCGCGTATTTATACATGTATATACACGTAGCATAGTTTGGTCTTACTGAGTCATTTATGGAAAGAATTCAGTTATAGACAGGCTGCCAAAAAGTATGCAGTCGGAGCTGGATTTACATAGAAAACCTAGAATGCACTGCAAACTGCCATGGAGGTCCCCTGTTATTACATAGTTAAAAGACATCCAAATTTCCACACAAAATGAAAAAGCTGAAGTACTGTATATCCAAGGCCAAAGTTTTAAATTTTTAGAGTAGGAATGGCTAACATGCTTTATGTAGTTCACCGAGTCTCCCTAGAGGGGACAAAGGCATCAAAAAAAGGTGTTCTAACATTCCCCTGCTCAAACCAAATAAAAAAAGCTTATACTTTAGATAAAACTAATCAAAATCCATTTATACTTTTCTTTTAGAACAAGTTTATTTAATAAGGCAGCGCAGGGATGATATGCAAAGGTCTTGCTAAATAATGTTAAATCTTTACTTACCTCTGAGAGACACACTCTGGTGAGCCTTTTCTTCAGGGCTTGCACCCTCTTTAAGGCTCTCTTGGTGGTTAGGACAGGAGCTCGCATCATAGGAGTTTTAATATTGGAGCTGGCAATTAACAGAATTTCTCTAAGCCTGTAAAAAAAATATTAAGATCATTTCAAATACTCAGCGTGGTGCTTAAAAGACTGGTCAGGTGTCAGAGCACTGCCTGTTCGCTACTATATCTCTTCTTTAAAACTTTACACAGGTTAATGCAATTTCAAATCTATTTATATCTAGAGCTTTTATTAAAATAATACCTGGTGACCCTTCAATTAAGAACCAGGTTATATAGTGACAACACTTTGTCTCTGTCTCCCAATTGTGCTCCTGAGTTGTCACCCTTTACAGTTTACTTCCAGTAGAGACAACAGCAGAACAGCTGCTCTTAGCAACATACAGCTGCCAATGGAGTAATTGTAGACAAGAAGTGATTGCAAAGAAGCTGCAGGAGATCTGGAGCAGTAAGATTCAAAAACGGAAGGAGGAAAAAACATAAAAAAGGTAAAAGTTGATGCAAAACCTAACTGGGTGGCTACATTTGTTAAAACAGTGTGAATCAAACAACTTCCATGTCTGTTTCATTTACAAAATGATTGTATTATGAGATAGCTTGTTGCTAGTTCTCTCAGTGAACTATAGACCATGTGCCCTGTTATAGAGATAAGACAGGTGGAGGTGTTCTGTAGTCCAAACATACCTCTATACCCAAGATGAAAGCACAACTCCTTAAACTTCATACAGTGAGTGGGGGTTGTCGCCATAGAGTATCTTACTGGCAGGATCACCAGGGAAAAATAAATAAAGCAAACATGAAACAGAGAAACCTAATTTAGCCACCACATTTAAGGACCGGTAAGATGCTACATATTACCAAAATATTCTTAGGTTTATATAGGCTTTAATAATCTCATAGGATAGACAGAATCATTTGTTGCCTATACTGTGTATATCTCCTTGGTACAGCGGACACAAGGGTTAAAGTCAACATTCTCCACATCAACCCTTTCCTTCCATGGGCAGCTTTGCATGGTGTGCTCTGTATTAAATGTAAAGCTCACCATACGTATTACAATCTGACTGTACAATCCTTTTTTTTTTTTTTTTATGTTTTTAAATCAAATCTTTTTTATTGAAAAGCTTAACCTTTTAGTGTATATTGTACAAATCGGTCACAAACACAAATTATCGACATCCTGAAATGGAAAAAAAAAGGGAGGTTTGTCACATATTACCCATTATACAAAAACAATCTCGACAAATCATAAGTAGTCATACATCTGGTGCAGAATTGAAGGAAGAAAAAATGAACAAAAACATTAAGTATGACAGTTGCATAAAGCAGTTCAATCGAACACTAATGGCCCATACACACAATCCGAAAATCAGGCAATAGTTCGTCCGTTTTTTTTTGCATGCTAGTGGCATATCGAAAACGGAGAAGTTACTAAAGTTACGACAATTCTTGTACGACAGGATAAAAATAATTCGGAAGGGATGTAATGTGTTGTAGTGTATTTGCATTGCATTTTTGGACCACAACTGTACTGAATAAATAAAAATAGTACGATCTGGTATCGTACAAGAAACATTTTCATGCTTGTCCGATCGGATAATATTGGATGAACGGTCGTGATCGGCTCTCAAAAGCTCTGTACCAACGATCCGATAGCGGTATTTTCCGTCAGATTTTCGGATCATGCGTACGGGCCATTAGAGCTGATTAACCGCTTGCCGACCGCCGCACGACTATTTACTGCGGGTCTAGGGAGCGAGCGCGCGCTCCCACGCGGTCCCAGACCCCCCCCCCCCGCGTGTGACCGGCGGACCCGATGTCCGCCGGTCACTCAGCGATCGTCGGTGCAGAGGGAGAAAGGCAGGCGGCTGATGTTAACAAGCCGCCTGTCATTCTCCCCTTTGTAGAAACAGTGATCATACGGTTCTACATAGTTGATCACTGTTCCTACACCTCAAGCCACAGCCAATCACAGTTAGAATCACACCCCTAGGGACACACATAACCCCTCCCTCGCAAAAAAAAGTTAACCCCTTCACTGCCAGTGTAATTTTAGAGTAACAGTGCATATGTATAGCACTGATTACTGTAGAAATGTCACTGGTAACCCCAAAAGTGTCAAAAATGTCAGTCAAGGGTCCGATCTTCGCAGTACCGCGCAAAAAAAAAAAAAAAAAAAAAACGCAGATCGCGGCCATTACGCGTTAAAAAAAAACCAACAAAAATCTTTCCCTTTGTTAGTAAACGCGATAACTTTTGCGCAAACCAATCAAAAAAACGCTTTTTGCGATTTTTTTTACCAAACAAATGTAGCATAAAACAAATTGGCCGAAAATGTTAAAAAAATGTGATTTTTACATTTTTTTGGGGGAATTTCATATAAAAAAATGTGAAAAATATTGTTATTTTTGCAAAATTGACGCTCTTTTTTTTGTTTATAGCGCATGATCAAAAAATCGTCCGTTAAAGTCACCCAGTGCCGAATCGCAAAATAGGCCCTGGTCAGGAAGGGGGTAAAATCTTCTGGGGTTTAAGTGGTTAAAGCCAAGTACACATGGGCTGACATCAGGCGTCATCGACCAGTTGAATAAAAACAATTTTTAGGGGCATTGCGATGCTGCAAAGTAAATTTTTCCTAATTATTATAGAGTTAAAGTGGTAGTGAAGGCCCTCTCTTCACTTGTACTTACAGGCAAGCTTAAGCCTCGTACACACCACTAGGTTTTCACCACTAGTTTGACAGCTCAGGTTGGAGCCGCTGTACTAACAATTCAAAGTTAGTTCAGCGATCTCCCATGCTCTGCTATTGTGTTCGGACAGGGGATGCTGCAGGGGGGCCCAATTTATTTATTTTATTGGGGGACAGTTTACTACCGCTTTAACCTGGGTAATCCACAGTTGGAGAGTGGGGGAGTATGGGGAAAACCCCAATCAGGCAATCTGCTTACGAGCAACATAAAGAAGACGTAAAATAGCAAATAGAGGTGAATACAACTCCTTATCTAGGGCACCCAGGAGACAGACCATTGGGTCATATGGTATAGAGGTGGCAAATACTGAGGAAACAGTGACGACAACTGCCTTCCAGTATCTAAACAGTTTTGGATATATTAAGAACATGTATATTAGACTGCCCCCTTCAACATTGCACTTAAGCTGGCCATACACAGAAGGAATTTGCTTGATTCCCCCATTAACACAGACAGTGTTGATGCTGGAATCCTTCCTGCCAGGCCATTGTCTTCTCCTGGCTGGGGGGAAGCCGTCCTCTCCGGGAGAAGACAGTGATTATCGCTAGTGGCTACTATCGATTGTTCATCTTTGTACATTCAGCCTGCCCATTTACTGTTGGAATCTCGGCCCGTTCAGCAGGAACCGGCCAAGATTCAAACTATGTATGGCCGGCTTTAAGACATATAAGCCTGGGGCGTGGCTTGGACATGGCAGTGGGAGGATGCTCTTTCTTAGTGCTCCCGCTCTCCGGCCTCCCTAGTTGACCATTACCTGCTCTTTATCGCTGCTAAGAGCGTCGGCGAGAAGAAAAGAACCAAGCCTGCAACAGCCTCTTCCTCGAGGACCACCTCGGTGACCCCGATCCACGCCTTCTTCCCGGATTCCGCCAACTCTGCACCGCGGGCCCTGACTCTGACGCAGCGTGGGGGACTAGGCCCAATAGCTGCCTCCTCGCCTACACAAAGCTCCCCTCAGATCCCTGCTGCCTCCCCCATGGCTGCTACAAACATGCCTGCTCAGCTGGGGGACATTCAGGACATCTGGACCCTCCTCAGGGCCCTTCCCACGAACGCGGACATGGAGGCGATAGTGGCCCAGGTGGCAGAACAGCACCGGCGGGACTTTCAGCAGCTGGGCGGTGAGGTGGCCTCCCTGGAGGGACGTGTGGCGGCGGGTGAGTCTGTGGTCGGAGCGTTACAAACCAGGCTTTCCTGGCTGGAACAGACCCAGATCGCACACACTGAGGTCCTTGCCGCACATCAACTTAGGATGGAGGACATCGAGAACCGGAGCCGTCGCAACAACTTACGGCTCCAGGGCATACCTGAGGCCACTGGGCCGGAGGATCTTGCGGAAACTGTGCGAGCTGTGCTGTCCCGTATCCTCCCACCGGATCCTACGGCCAACCTAGAATTCGATCGGGTCCATCAGGCCCTGACCCAGCTAGGCCCAGGGACGTCATCTGCTGCCTACATCGATATTTGGTGAAGGAGAGGGTGCTCCGGGAGGCCTGGTCCAAAGGCCCCATTGATTTCGATGGCGCTCTTATTCACATATTCGCTGACGTGGCACGAGGCACCCTGCAGCGCCGAGCGATGCTCAAACCGCTGCTGGAAAGACTCCGGGCTCCTGACATCACCTATCGGTGGGGATTCCCCCTACAGTTGACTGTGCGGAAGAACGGATCATCCTTTGTGCTCCGCAGGCATGCAGACCTTCCATCTTTATGCGATTTCCTGGGCATCGCGCGGATGGAGCTCCCGGACTGGCTAGCCCTGCTTCCAGACCGTGACCCACGCCAGGGTCCCCGTGGCTTGGGCTCTCTGCTTCCCCGCAGACAGCGCCAGCAGAGCCGAGGACCGCCTCCGCAGTCGCGAGGCCCAGAGATCGCTGCTGCACCGGAGACCTAATGCAGGGGTTTGTGAGTATGGCCCCCTCCTTCCCTGACTCTTGCCCTTTCCTCAGTCCTGGTCCCGGATATCTCCAGTTAGCCCACTGTCCATCGCCCCCTGCACGCTGCTGTCCACGGTGCTTCCCCGTGCTTATCCGTTGCTGCATGGCCCCCTTCCATCTCCCGCTGGACTGTTGCTTCCTCGTCATGCCTCACGCTCCTATCCCCTGCATGCTGCTAGACCACGCAACTCTCCATGTGCCCCCCTATCGCTGGCTACCGCTGTGGACTGTGGCTGCCCTACATGACTATACCTCCCGGCTGCCCTCTTCCTGCCCTGAGTCTCACCTGCTAAGGTTTTTTTTTATTTATTATTTTTTTTTAAAGACATAAGCCTGTTCCATCTGCCCCGTTTAAAAAGTTTTTCAGGTGTCTTGTAGACATGATTCAAAAGAAGCAGTTGTGATAGCTTTTGAGATTCCAATAGACAGAAGAGGGATGGACACTAGGATGGCTTCCCACTGCTCATCTATGTGGCCTACATCTTCCTTCCATTGCCTTCTGCAGGGCAATTTTGCTGAAATTGTGCTAATAAAGTACTATTTGTCTCTTGCGGTCATAACATTCCTAATGAACCGAGAATCTACTAAAGCCATCTGTGTGTGCGTGGTTTGTGATTGAAGTCCATGGCACAGACTGTACAATCTTTGTACACTTTACCAAACTATGCAATATGAGGACCTACCTGAACTATTCAATTGGACAGGCCCTTAACCACTTCAATACAGGGCACTTTAACCCCCTTCCTGCCAAGGCCAATTTTCTCCTTTTAGCGCTGTTGCATTTTGAATGACAATTGCGCGGTCATGCAACACTGTACCTACACCAACTTTATGTCATTTTCCCCCCACAAATAGAGCTTTATTTTGGTGGTATTTGATCACCTCTGGGTTTTTTCCTTTTTGCTAAACAAATAAAAAAAGACCGAAAAGTTTGAAAAAAAAAAAAAAAAAAAAGTTTTTTTGTTTATGTTATACAATTTTGTAAATAAATACGTTTTTTCCTGCACTGATGAGCACTGATGAGACTGCACTGACAGGCACTGGTGAGGAGGCACTGATGGGGTGGCACTGATAGGCGGCACTGATATGTGGCACTGATAGGTAGCACAGATATGCAGCATTGGTGGGCACTGATAGGCAGCACTGCTGGGCTCTGATAGGCGGCATTGACGGGCACTGATAGGTGGCACTGACGGGCACTGATAGGTGGCACTTGTGGGCACTGATAGGCGGCACTTGTGGGCACTGACAGGCGGCACTGATGGGCACTGATAGGCGGCACTGGTGGGCAATAATGGGCACTGGTGGGCGACACTGAAAGATGGCAATGATGGGCACTGGTGGGCAGCACTGATAGGGAGGGCACTGGCGGGCAGCACTGATAGGGAGGGCAATGGGGGGCTCCCTGAGCACTGATTGTCATCCCTGGTGGCCATAGTGGGCATCCCTGGGCTCATGGGTGGGCATCCCTGGTGGTTCTAGTGGCACCCCCCCCCCCCCGAGGGTATGCACTGGTAAGCAATGATCTGATTACCAGTAACGACCCCCCCCGTCAGGGGAGCCGCCGATCGGCGCTCCTTTACTCGTGCCTGTCAGGCACGAACTAAGGAAAGCCGATCAACGGCTCTTCCTGTTTACTATGTGACCAGCCGTGATTGGACACGGCTGGTCACATGGTAAAGAGCTACGTCAGTAGGCTCTTTACCGAGATCGGAGATGCAGGGTGTCAGGCTGACACCTCGCACCACCGATCGCCGCTCTGCATGCCCCCGGGGGGCGCGCAGAGCTGTATTATCCTGCCGCCGTCATATGACGTCTGGTCAGGATAATACAACCACAATCCCGCCGTCAATCTGCTATAGGGCGGGCGGTAAGTGGTTAAACCTCAGTTGCTGGTAGAAAGGACATTTTATTGTGAGATTGTAAAGTGTGTGATGGCTTTAAGGTCATGCCAGCAGCAGTAGATAAAGGCAGCTGTAAAGGTGAAAGAGATAGTTCCAATTGAGCTGGATGTAGACCACAGTCCTATGACCTTTTAATGTGAGGTAACACTCTATACTCCAATTACATGGGAACTCCAAGAGGTCACTGAAGGATACACAGCCTGACTCACATTTTATGACTGGGCTGTAAAAAGCAGGCCAGAGCAAACTCAGCGCAGCAGACATCACTTCTGCTCTACTTAATAATCTGCCCCCACTGTGTAATGCGGCACGAGGAAAGTGAAATATGGTGGTATGTGTGGAAATCGCAATACAGATGATGAATGGGGGCTTTCACTACATCACTCACCTAGGAATACCCAACGTGACATTCATTTCTCCTCTGCCGGCAAAGTGGAAAGTGTTCAGTGTCATTTGCGTAGATGGCTCCCCGATGCTCTGAGCTGCCAGAAGCCCCACAGCCTCCCCAGGATCACACAGCGCTCTCTGCCACTTCAGCTGCAGCAATGTCTTCAATCTGCGGGCACAAAATTAGGATTTTTGTCATCACCATAAAAATAATTTTCTTGAATTACATTGAGGGACACAGAGAAATCCTTATCATTCAAGTCATACTGCTACCTACCTGGAAAATTTTGGACTTAGGCAAAAAAAACAAAACAAAAAAAAACCCCAAAAAAATTCCACTGTAGGCCAGCCCCGATAACTACACCTCCTACTACCAGTATGCCTCAGTTTTGTGGTATAGCAGTACCAAGAGCATGATTCCAAAACAGAGGGTGGGACTGGTTTCCCTCAATAGAAAAAAAAAGGATTTTGTGGATTATGAACATTCTATATTCCTTCCTTTTCACTTTTGGGATGTATAAAAAGTCCCAATGAGGGGTGGGCATCACAGCAAACAATCGCCAGCAGTCTCAAGAAAAAAGCAAAAGAAAACTGTGGACTGGGTGCAGCTCAAAGAACCACCTGAAAGGCCTTACACCTGAAGCAGGAATCAGGTGTGGCCGAAATATCTGCCTGGTATAACTTGCAAACAAAAGACCAGGTGACAGACTTTCATATCTGGGAAATGGTTTCTTGATGCCTAGAAGCCTAAAAGGAACACTCACAGATCTAGTAGAGTGCAACTTGACAGGAAAGGGTGGAACCCAATCATTGGGACCACGGGATGATGGTCTGCCTAAGACACAAAGTTGGTGGAAAGAGAAGCCAGTGTAACCTTTCAGCCCCGGTTCACACTTATGCGAGTGCGGGAAGGCTGCGAATCCGCAGCCTGTTCCCGCATCGCACACGCACCCCCGGCAGTTCACACTGCCATATGCAATACGCTGGGGGTGTCAATGTAATCTTAACGACACCCCCAGTTTGATCGCATATCGCAGTGCGATCGTGCAGTTCGCACAGGATCGGATCGCACAAGTGTGAACCGCTGTGCGATCCGATCCTGATGCGGCTTCCAAAAAGGGTCCTGTGTGAGTTTCCTGCGGGTGCGAGTTTAGCCATACAAAGTGTATGGCTAAACTCGCACCGCACAGCCGATCGCATGTAATGAAGGAGCAGTGCGCTCCGACATTACATGCGAACCCCGCACTCGCAGAAGTGTGAACCGGGGCTCAGGGTCCATTCAGGATGACAAAAAAGAAATCAGTCTTCCTAAAGAAGCAGTGGCTAAGAGATTGACTCTCTCAGCCCAAAACACATACAAAAAAAATGGAGTGGAATCTTTTTTTGGAGAACAGGGATGGAAGAGCAATCTCTTGAATGAGGTGAAAGAAGAAACTACCTTAAGTCGGCCATAGATGGTTAGAATCTCGAACCATGTATGGGAAGGCTGAATGTACCCAAGTTGATCGATTTACATGCGATTATTGCAAGCAGTGTGGGGTATGACTCCTTTTTGAAAGGGAGAGTACCAACATTCCTGTATGGCACATTAGAACAAAAAACAATTAAGATAATGGGAATTAAATTGTTACTAAACCCAGGACCCTGCATTCACCATATCCGGTCTCCCACAATACAAAAAAAAAAAAACATGAAAATTGAGTTTTAGTAAATATAAACTGCTAAATAACTTTTCTCAGCAGCAGTTTATAACAGTCTTGTGACTTCTGTCAGTGTCTGGGTAACACTTGTAGGAAATCTTAAACCAGGTAGCTAAAATACCCATCCATGGTGTAGGGTCCACCATCAGGAAAAATTCTTCTCATTTCTCCTGATGCACACATACAGGGCCGCTGATAAGGTAGTACAGCCAGCAGCCCTCTTGTACTGGGCCCGGGCCCCATTAGTGCAAAAGGGGGGCCCAGGCACCTGTTGACCAGGAGGTCCAGCTGTACTGACTTGTTACAGACACTGATCCTCTTCTGCCTCCCCCTGCAGCGCTGCCGGCTTCTCCTTTTCTTTCCCCCTCCAGCTGCACTGCAGGGGGGGATTGGTTTTAGCACATGCGCCCCTTTCTATCTGCTGTCCGGACCCCCCTGTGAGCCCCTTTTCCCCACAGTGCTGCTGGCTTTCCTTCTCTCCTCTGCTGCTGGCAGCTGCTGTGTGCACACAGGGGGATGTTTCACAATGGAGAGTAGGGGAAGGGGTTGGTAAATATACCGGTCATTTACTGGCTCTTTTCTTTCCTGAATGAACACAGTGAGCGATCTGCACCAATCACTCCTGTGTCCATTCATCACTAAAGCATAGTAAACTGTGTTTACTATGTTTCAGTTTTAGAATGAGCAGGAACCTGCGGAGCACTTCCTATTCATTCATCTATGCTGCTGAGGTTACAGAGAAAGGAACTGATAAATCTATGTCTGTCAGTCACTTTCGGACGAGGAAAGGGGCCCTGCCAGGTAAGCTGTAGGGGGCCCCGTGATTTCTAACAGCAGCCCTGCACACATAGCGTAGAGGACCTACACTATCTCAGGCTCGTGCCCGCACAGGGCCCACAAAGCACACCGCTTGATGTGAGAGCACTTTTCAGAAGGAAGGGATAGCACTGGCAGGGGACTTACAATAAAAAAGGTAAGAGTCTATGCAAAACAATTGGACAGAGCAGGTAAGTAAACATCTTTTTGTAACAAAAAAAAAAAAAAAGCTGTACTATCACTTGAAACATGCATGTTTCCATCCATTATGGTAATAAATGTGCATCTGAACATCCTGAATAGAGTTTATACCATAACAAAAGCTGCTACTTACCTATCAGCTGTAATATTGGACTTGTAGTAGCTTTCCTCCGCGATGACTTGGTGGCTGTATTGATCCACTTTATCTTGAAATGATTCAGATACAGATCCAAAATACAAATCTGGCTGAAAGACTGACAAGCAAGGGTCAGGCAGATGGGCCGCCCGCTTCAAGTATTTGTTCTGAGACTTTTTATCCAAGGAGTACCAACTCTCCATCAGCTGGAAAAAAAAAGGCATCTTAAAATAAAGCTTTTAAAAACATGGATTAAAGGATTAGCATACAGCCAAGAATGGAATAGTATGCATAGCATATAAAACTTGCATGGCCCACAATTTGGTGTCATTCTAAAATGTGGAACTTGTAAGACAGTGGTTATGCTGTTAATAGTGCATATGGAACAATTCCATGCTCTGTGGAGTATTCATAAATGCATATGGCCCTGGTATGCCTTCCGAGGTTTGGCTGAGATCGAGGTTTATAATTAAGCATGATGTTTAACATTGATTGTCTGCCATATTTGAACCCTTTCCATTCTTGGAATCCTTTGACTTCACAATAAATCTTTCATTTCACAAACAGTGGCCTGGATTCTTTCCTAGATGTACATAATATAACTGGATACTAACATTTGTAGGTAAAGTTGATCCAGGGAATATCCGTTTGCCTCTTGGGGAATTAGGAAGGAATTTTTTCCAATGCTGTAGCAAAAAAAGATCATGCTTTGCTGGGGTTTTTCGCCTTCTTCTGATCAACTGTGGATATAGGATTGTGTATATGGGACTGTATGATTTATTTTTTTTTTTTTTCTCTTATTGGTTAAACTAGATCAGGGATGTCAAACTCAAAATCATCGGGGGCCACATCAGCAATATGGTTGTCCTCAAGGGGCCAGTTGTATATCGAAGACTGTATTCACTCTTTATCATAATAATAAATTGCCTCTGCTTTGAATTATTACTGGTTTTAAATTTAAGTAATAATTAGCTCAGGGTTAAGGGGTACGCCACGTACAGCAGAGTGCAGGCTTCAGGGGTGCGCCACGTACAGAGTGCAGGCTTCAGGGGTGCGCCACGTACAGAGTGCAGGCTTCAGGGGTGCGCCACGTACAGAGTGCAGGCTTCAGGGGTGCGCCACGTACAGCAGAGTGCAGGCTTCAGGGGTGCGCCACGTACAGCAGAGTGCAGGCTTCAGGGGTGCGCCACGTACAGCAGAGTGCAGGCTTCAGGGGTGCGCCACGTACAGCAGAGTGCAGGCTTCAGGGGTGCGCCACGTACAGCAGAGTGCAGGCTTCAGGGGTGCGCCACGTACAGCAGAGTGCAGGCTTCAGGGGTGCGCCACGTACAGCAGAGTGCAGGCTTCAGGGGTGCGCCACGTACAGCAGAGTGCAGGCTTCAGGGGTGCGCCACGTACAGCAGAGTGCAGGCTTCAGGGGTGCGCCACGTACAGAGTGCAGGCTTCAGGGGTGCGCCACGTACAGAGTGCAGGCTTCAGGGGTGCGCCACGTACAGAGTGCAGGCTTCAGGGGTGCGCCACGTACAGAGTGCAGGCTTCAGGGGTGCGCCACGTACAGAGTGCAGGCTTCAGGGGTGCGCCACGTACAGAGTGCAGGCTTCAGGGGTGCGCCACGTACAGAGTGCAGGCTTCAGGGGTGCGCCACGTACAGAGTGCAGGCTTCAGGGGTGCGCCACGTACAGAGTGCAGGCTTCAGGGGTGCGCCACGTACAGAGTGCAGGCTTCAGGGGTGTGCCACGTACAGAGTGCATTATGCACAGTGTGTAACAGCTCATTTCGATCCCTCCTCCTGGGTTCTGACCTCTGCACCCATCCTTTCCCCCCCCCCCATTCCCCCACCTCTGCACATATCTACCTCCACAGCCCACATTCTCCCCCCCCCCCCCCCACCCCCCTTTCCTAAAGCTTCCTCGCATCTCTACTAGGTAGGCAGTTCCCTCCCTGTGTAGCTCTAGTACCTGTGTAGGTGGACCTGTGTATTTGGCTCCAGTAACTGTTCACTTCTGTCGCCTTGCAGGGAGATTCTTCTGTCGGATCTAGCCCTGCCCTACCCCTCTGTGCCCCTTTGCGAGTGTGAGTGATGCTGTCCGTGCCTGCAGTGAACTAGATGGACTTGTGTCTCAACCTGACTAACTATACAAGTTGAGGGGGGGGGGGGTGTAGTCTTATGTGTCATTGGAGTGAATTTCCACTTGGAGCACAGCATTGTTCACAAAACATTACACAAAAAACTAACTAAAGTAAGTGTCAAAAAAAATAAGACATTCAAAACTCAAAAATAAGGAGGGAATATGCGTTACCAAGTCTGTAACTACTAAAAACCGATTTAAAAAAAAATACACATATATACACATACACACACATAGCCTTACGAAAGTATTAGGCCCCCTTGAACTTTGCGACCTTTTGCCACATTTCAGGCTTCAAACAAAGATATAAAACTGTAATTTTTTGTGAATAATCAACAAGTGGGACTCAATCATGAAGTGGAATGAAATTTATTGGATATTTCAAACTTTGTTAAATAAAAAACTGAAAAATTGGGCGTGCAAAATTATTCAGCCCCCTTAAGTTAATACTTTGTAGCACCACCCTTTGCTGCGATTACAGCTGTAAGTCGCTTGGGGTATGTCTCTATCAGTTTTGCACATCGAGAGACTGAAATTTTTGTCCATTCCTCCTTGCAAAACAGCTCGAGCTCAGTGAGGTTGCATGGAGAGCGTTTGTGAACAGCAGTTTTCAGTTCTTTCCACAGATTCTCGATTGGATTCAGGTCTGGACTTTGACTTTGGCCATTCTAACACCTTGATATGTTTATTTGTGAACCATTCCATTGTAGATTTTGCTTTATGTTTTGGATCATTGTCTTGTTGGAAGACAAATCTCCGTCCCAGTCTCAGGTCTTTTGCAGATGCCATCAGGTTTTCTTCCAGAATGGTCCTGTATTTGGCTCCATCCATCTTCCCATCAATTTTAACCATCTTCCCTGTCCCTGCTGAAGAAAAGCAGGCCCAAACCATGATGCTGCCACCACCATGTTTGACAGTGGGGATGGTGTGTTCAGGGTGATGAGCTGTGTTGCTTTTACGCCAAACATAACGTTTTGCATTGTTGCCAAAAAGTTCGATTTTGGTTTCATCTGACCAGAGCACCTTCTTCTACATGTTTGGTGTGTCTCCCAGGTGGCTTGTGGCAAACTTCAAATTACACTTTTTATGGATATCTTTAAGAAATGGCTTTCTTCTTGCCACTCTTCCATAAAGGCCAGATTTGTACAGTATACGACTGATTGTTGTCCTATGGACAGAGTCTCCCACCTCAGCTGTAGATCTCTGCAGTTCATCCAGAGTGATCATGGGCCTCTTGGCTGCATCTCTGATCAGTCTTCTCCTTGTATGAGCTGAAAGTTTAGAGGGACGGCCAGGTCTTCATAGATTTGCAGTGGTCTGATACTCCTTCCATTTCAATATTATCGCTTGCACAGTGCTCCTTGGGATGTTTAAAGCTTGGGAAATCTTTTTGTATCCAAATCTGGCTTTAAACTTCTCCACAACAGTATCTCGGACCTGCCTGGTGTGTTCCTTGTTCTTCATGATGCTCTCTGCGCTTTAAACGGACTTCTGAGACTATCACAGTGCAGGTGCAATTATACGGAGACTTCATTACACACAGGTGGATTCTATTTATCATCATTAGTCATTTAGGTCAACATTGGATCATTCAGAGATCCTCACTGAACTTCTGGAGAGAGTTTGCCGCACTGAACGTAAAGGGGCTGAATAATTTTGCACGCCCAATTTTTCAGTTTTTTATTTGTTAAAGTTTGAAATATCCAATAAATTTCGTTCCACTTCATGATTGTGTCCCACTTGTTGATTCTTCACAAAAAATTACAGTTTTATAGCTTTATGTTTGAAGCCTGAAATGTGGCAAAAGGTCGCAAAGTTCAAGGGGGCCGAATACTTTCGCAAGGCACTGTATACACACACACACACATTAATATATATATATATATATATATATATATATATATATATATATATATATACACACACACACACACACACACACACACACACACATATATACATACAGTATCTCACAAAAGTGAGTACACCCCTAACATTTTTGTAAATATTTTATTATATCTTTTCATGTGACAACACTGAAAAAATTACACTTTGCTACAATGTAAAGTAGTGAGTGCACGGCTTATATAACAGTGTAAATTTGCTGTCCCCCTCAAAATAACTCAACACACAGCTATTGATGTCTAAACCACTGGAAACAAAAGTGAGTACACCCCTAAATGAAAATGTCCAAATTGGGCCCAATTTTCCCTTCCCGGTGTCATGTGACTCGTTAGTGTTACATGGTCTCAGGTGTGAATGGGGAGCAGGTGTGCTAAATTTGGTGTTATCGCTCTCACACTCTCATACTGGTCACTGGAGGTTCCATATGACCCCTCATGGCAAAGAACTCTGAGGATCTGAAAAAGAGAAATGTTGCTCCACATAAAGATAGTCTGGGCTATAAGAAGATTGCCAAGACCCTGAAACTGAGCAGCAGCACTGTGGCCAAGCCCATACAGCATTTTAACAGGACAGGTTCCACTCAGAACAGGCCTCACCATTGTCAACCAAAGAAGTTGAGTGCACGTGCTCAGCATCATATTGGAAGGTTGTCTTTGGGAAATAGACATTTGAGTGCTGCCAGCATTGCTGCAGAGGTTGAAGGGGTGGGGGGGTGAAAGGAATATGGACCTTGAGCCATAGCTCAGCCATTTTGTGTAAAAATCATTCTTTAAGATTACTGTATTCTTAATTTATGTATTGTGCATAAGATCTTCGCCCACGCAGTCCTTTATAAATACTTTGTTATGAGTTCTAGACTTTGTGGTTTTCACAGTAATATTATTTTTGAATGTTCCAGACAAGTTTCGATCTAAGTGAGATCTAAGTGAGATCTAAGTGAGATATAAGTGAGACCCAAGTGAGATCTAGCAGTCTCGTTTTTCTGTTAACCGCCAAAAGTCCTATGACATGTCATGTTTAATCTAAATATGTAGTCTAAGGGACACTGGGCGTGTTTTGTCTTTCAATGTTTTCTAGGACAATACTTTAGTATACAAGTTTGTACGAAATAAATGGATATCAGCTCATTCTGAACGAACTATATGCTGTCTTTGTATTGAGTTTTATCAGAGTGGCCTCGAGAGTACAGAGCCCAACCGGGTCGAGTCAACAACTCTACCACTGGGAGTGGTTAACGCCAACAGGGGGGGGGTCAGCCTGTCAGTGCTCAGACCACACACTGCATCAAATTGGTCTGCATGGCTGTCATCCCAGAACAAAGCCTCTTCTAAAGATGGTGCACAAAAAAGCCACAAACAGTTTGCTGAAGACAAGCAGACTAAGGACATGAATTACGGGAACCATGTCCTGTGGTCCGATGAGACCAAGATAAACTTGTTTGGTTCAGATGGGGTCAAGCATATGTGGCAGCAAAAAGGTGAGGAGTACAAAGACAAGTGTGTCTTGCCTACAGTCAAGCATTGTGGTGGTGGTGGTGTCATGGTCTGGGGCTGCATGAGTGCTGCCAGCACTGGGGGGGGGCTACAGTTCATTGAAGGAACCATGAATGCCAACATGTACTGTGATGTACTGAAGCAGAGCATGATCCCCTCTCTTCTGAGACTGGGCCGCAGGGCAGTATTCCAACATAATAATGACCCCAAACACACCTCCAAGACGATCAATGCCCTGCTAAAAAAAGCTGAGGGTATAGGTGATGGGCTGGCCAAGCCTGTCTCCAGACCCAACGCCTATTGAGCATCTGTGGGGCATCCTCAAACAGAAGGTGGAAGAGCGCAAGGTCTCCAACATTCACCAGCTCTGTGATGTCGTCATGGAGGAGTGGAAGAGGGCTCCAGTGGCAACCTGTGAAGCTCTGGTGAACTAAATGCCCAAGAGGGTTAAGGCAGTGCTGGAAACTAATGGTGGCCACACAAAATATTGACACTTCGGACCCAATTTGGACATTTTCCCTTAGGGGTGTACTCACTTTTGTTGCCAGCCATTTAGACATTATTGGCTGTGTGTTGAGTTATTTTGAGGGGACAGCAAATTTACACTGTTATACAAGCTGTACACTCACTACTATACATTGTAGCAAAGTGTCATTTCTTCAATGTTGTCACATGAAAAGATTTAATAAAATATTCACAAAAATGTGAGGGGTGTACTCAGATATCCAGGACAATTTACTCGGAATACTAGTAAGGTCAACCAATTATTTTTTTTTTTCAATGAAATATGTACATTGTTGTGGAATTCCCTGAGAGGAATATAGACCCATATGCCAGTAGACTTATGGATACACCACTAAACGCCAATCACCCATTGCAACATTCTATACAATATAAAATTGTTCTATGGTGTCCTTTTATGAAACGGAGATGACCAGTGATCCTGCTGATCACAGCTCATTTCCGATCATTCTTAGTTTATGAAACAGAAATGATCGGGGGAGAACATGTTCTCCGCTGATCATCTCTTCACACGGTAATCTGTCATTGACTGACACAGAAACAGCCAGGCTATGAAGCTGCGATCCCCTCACTTCACTGGCGATCTGGGTCAGAATTCACACTCCCGGGTTCACCAGCCTGGAGCTTGTGAAGCGGGGAGTGAAGACAGAATTGGGGGAGAACTGAGGGGGAAAAAGGAAGATTATGGACTTCCTTCTTCCTCGTTCAGACCCCCCAACACAGTAATCATGTCCCCCTGCCATATTTATGTGTATATATTATATATATATACACACATACACGTAGATATCTATTTAATGTGTATATATATATATATATATATATATATATATATATACACACAATGTATGTGTGTGTGTATTCAGTGTATATGTATATATATATATATATATATATATATATATATATAAAAGGGGACTATTATTTATTAACCTGGTGTACTCAGCAGTGATAATTTATCTCTGCTTGTTAAAGCGCGCCAGGGATTTTCATACTACGGTAATCTCGCTTTGTCTCACGAGATTACAGACGCCCCATTGACTTCTACACAGATCTCCGAGAAAACCGTTCTCCTCTGATCACCCTGGGCGAACTGAAGTTCTCCCATTCATAAAAGGGGTGCCAGATGTGATCATTTTCCCCGGAGAACTGTAGAGAAGCCAAGGGAGAAAAAAATTCACCCGTTCATAAAAGGACACCTATATGTAACATAACCAGTCTTATTAGAACTTTAGAAGGGGCCGGAAATGGGTTATGCAAGCATGACTTGTTCCTGCTAAAATTGTTCTATATGTAACATAACCAGCCTTATTAGAACTTTAGAAGGGGCCGGAAATGGGTTATGCAAGCATGACTTGTT
The DNA here is from genome assembly GCF_965119305.1 of Pelophylax lessonae. Taxonomy (NCBI): domain Eukaryota; kingdom Metazoa; phylum Chordata; class Amphibia; order Anura; family Ranidae; genus Pelophylax; species Pelophylax lessonae. The sequence continues at coordinate 819,887,683 of NC_138768.1, forward strand.
CCAGCATCACTCTATAAAGATTTTTGATGAGGGTACACCTTACATTCCAGGTGTTGTCCCTGGGCACATACTGCCCTAAGGTGTGCCGTCCAGCCGAACCAGCTGTCAGCCTCTCAGAATTTGACAGGCTGCTGGCAGCTGGGCTGGACAGCACACTTGTGTCTACTGTTTGCAGTTAAATGCTACTACTGGGTACGTACTGGGTTTACATGCCCAGTATTTGTGGGCCCCAAGTGTTATTTAGAAGAGAACTGGATACAGACACCTCGATGTTAGAACAAGAAACTTCCCACCCTTCCCACCTGCAAAGGAGGACTTAAAAAAAAAAAAATGAAAATAAAATGTAAAGAAAAGTCTTGCCCTAAACAAAAAAAGTTTTGTTTTTTTATGTCTGAAATGCAAAAATAATAAAAAAAACTTTCGTCATCAGGGAAAGGCTCATCATACAGTAATCCTGCAAACCAATTAGAAAATATTTCTCACTGTTCTGCCAATCTTTACTGGATGCAAAGTTCAAATCCAATTGGTTGTTATGAAAGAATGAAATACTTTGCTGTTTGCACTGCCTTATCAGCCACTTCAGTCTCCGTGACGTACCCATATGTTGCCAGGTTTAAGTGGTTATACAGGCATCATGCCACTATTTTTTTTTTTTTTTGGAAATGCTTTTTAATTTAAAAAGCAATCCGAGCTGCTAATTAGCCACTGGATCACTTTCACGGGCAGTGAAAGGGGTCGCCCCCCTCTCTGGGCTCTCCCATCCCACTGGTTCTGTCGGCTGACCATAGAGTTGATAGAGGATCTGAATGTCCCTGATCATCTCTACGGTCTAGGAAACCAGAAGAAGTTTGTATTTTGTCACTTCCGGTTTCATCAGGATGTAAACAAGCCATTACTGGCTTGTGAAAGCATCAGATCAAACCAGATTATATTGTGTTTTTGTATGATCATTTAACTGGATTTTGTAAAAAAAAAAATCCACTACGGAAATGCCAAAAAACTGCAATACCCACCATTTTATTCTGTAGGGCCTCTGCTTAATAAAATATATAATGTTTGGGGGTTCTAAATAATTTTCTTCTTTCTGTTAACATGGAGGACAGGAATGTCCGAATTGCCAAGGGACTGACGTGGTTAACAAGGACCAGAAATCCACAAGTCTCTCACCTGCTTGGCAGCCAGCTCCCTGCCATTCTCATACTGCTCAGACTCAAACAGGGCCCTGGCAGCTGCCATCTTCTTCTGGGAGTACAACAAGAAAGCTCCCAGCCTCTGATATGGTGCAGGATGCTTGGCTTTCCATTTCCTGATGGCATGGCTGTGTTGGGCTGCTTGCTCAGAGTCCATCAAGACCTCATCCAAACGCTTGGACTGTTTTATAACCTGCAGGAAAATAGAAAAAAAAGACGACTTCTAGGATTTCAATTCCACATAAAGGCTGCTGCCTGGTGCATTATACTCTAGACATGCCATGCTAGCTTGTAATGTATAGTGTGGTATTGCCATAAAAATCCAGACACCAAAATCTTACAATTACTTCATAGGCTCTAATACAAATTTCTTGAGCGTCATTAAAAAAAATCCAACAGAAAAAGAAAAAAAACACACCACAAAGGCAGAAGACACTTTAGTTTTTTAAATTGTTAGGACTCAATTGTTTTTTGGGTTTTTTTTTGCTTCTATGGCAATGACACATAACCCCAGCCTCAGGGCTGCCATGAGAGTTTGCCAACAGAACAATCGAAATGTATTATGCTGCAAGCCATGAAAGGAAAAAAAAAATTATCAAAAGGGTTAGCAAGTACATGTGTGTGTTCCAGATCAAGACTGCCAGTCCCAATCCGATATTGATTCCGATTGAGATTTTTCGGAATGTACAGAAGCTGACTGTGGGCCACGGAGGAGAAATACTTTGGGATAAGGATCTGTTATTAGGAGACTGGGACTGCACAATAAATCACTATCTTATTTACTCATACACTAATTTTAATGAACAAAATGGTCTTCTTGACTTCTGCATGTATTGTTATCACCAGGAGCTTTTGGCATTTTTTTGCCTTAGCTCATAAACCCAACTTTATAAAAAAGCCTAGGTGTCAATGTACAGATAGGATTTTAGCAGAGTTTAGGAGCTGCTGCGGTTAGGGGAGCTTTAACCTCCCTCTCCTGAATGTGGAAGAATTGCGTTCAGGATAGGAACATTTTGAACCCTGGCTGCCCGAACATGCAAACTGTTGGGTATTGCATTTTCCCGTGGCCCGCGGTCAAAGAAAGGTGTGTGTACACAAAGCCTTAATATAATAGCCAAGTAACTGGTAATTACAGAAGAATAGCAGCAATGGAAGCCCTTAGATTGGGTCAGGAAAGGTTTTCTTTAAAAAAAAGTGCCAAGCTTGAGATTTGTGCCTAGACAATAAAGAACAAGTGTTGCAGGAAAGCATATGCATTTCTTTAGTATTTTATAGCCATCATTTGGATGATGTTTTGAGAACAATTTGCTATGTACAAGGATTGGACAAAAATATGGAAACACCAGGTAAAAGAATGAAATCATTACCGAATATAGCGTTGGGCTGCCTCTGGCATCAAAGACAGCCTGAATTCTCCTGGGAAATGACAAATAGAAGTCTTAGATGGTGGATAATGGAATCTTATACTACTCTTCATGCAAAAATGGCTCCAGTTTCTTAAAGAGATGCCGGAGGCAGAAAACGAGCAAGCGCTTTGTTCTCCAAATTTGACCATAGTGGCTCTAGAATTTTGAGGTCTGGCAACTGAGGTGCCCAGGAAAGGTGCAAAACTTCATCTGCATGCTCATTAAATCAATTGACATCACCAGCTGTGTGAATCAGAGCATTATCGTCTTGGTAAATGGCGCTTTACCATGGGGTGCACATGGTCAGGCAAAATTTGTACATAGTCGCTGGCAGTGACTCTGATCTCCGCCGTCATCCAGCCTCCTCCAGCTCTGCAGCCATCATTGGCTTTCCTATGACTCATCCCTAGCTCCCTTGCTGGCAAACACTTACAAGAGTGGGAGAGAGAGCTGTGCATGATGTCATTAGCCTAGGCTTTTTACCAGACAAGAAAGAGGAAGTGGGCTCTAGAAGGTATTTACTGGCAGAAAAAAAAAATGTTTTACTATCCAAAGTTAAAACAAGGCCAGAGAATTTAATAGTTGTTAAGATGAAACAATGACTGAAGAGCAGCTTTAAGCCACCCCCCCTTTCCCTCATGGGATGATGGCGTTAGGAGTTTGAAGCCACCCAATTGTCTTTACCAGTGGCCTGAGGGATATTTAAAGAGCGCCCCACTGATTTTGTTTACAGCTTTGTTTAAAAGTGTTATGGTGAATTGCTAATTGATTAGGTTTGTAAATCGAAATATTAATCTACACTCAACAAAATTATATAAAAATGCAACACTTTTGTTTTGTTTTTGCCCCCCATTTTCCTGCCAATATCCAGCAACTTCGCACAGCCATTGAAGAGGAGTGGACCAACAATCCACAGGCCACAATCAACAACCTGATCAACTCTATGTGAAGGAGATTTGCTGCACTTCGTGAGGCAAATGGTGGTCACACCAGATACTCACTGGTTTTCGGACCCCCCCCCCCCCCCCCCCACAATACAGTAAAACTGCACATTTTAGAACGGCCTTTGTGGCCAGCCTAAGACACAACTGTGCAATAATCATGCTGTCTAATCAGCATCTTGATATGCAGGTAAGGTGCGTGGTGGATGGTTTATCTCGGCAAAGGAGAAGTGCTCACTAACACAGATTCACACAGATTTGTGAACAATATTTGAGAGAAATAGGCCTTTTGTGTACATAGAAAAAGTCTTAGATCTTGGAGTTCAGCTCATGAAAAAATGGGGACAAAAACAAAAGTGTTGCATTTATAATTTTGTTCTGTGTAGTTTGGGGTGTATATTGTTCTTTGTATGTTTGGTGTCTATGCCGTCTTTTGTCCCATGTTACATCACTTCCATCTTCAACGCAAAACATGTCGTCCCTTTCACACCTACTAATAATATAGCGTTTCCACATTTTTGTCCTAACTCCTGTACTTCTTGCCTTGATTAACAGATGCACCTGTGCCTCCCCTCAACCAAAGCTACATAATGAATACATTACGGCATCTTCTACATTTTTAAAGAACAGCCACTATGGGGGTAACATTTTTAAAGAACAGCCACTATGGGGGTAAAAAAAAAAAAAAAAAAAAAAACACAATGCCTACATACAACAGAGAACATGTAACAGGCAACTCCAGAATTAGTTTTTAAAAAATTAGTTGAAACAAGCACAAGAAAGGTATTGCCCTGCTAATTGAATCATAAAGCACTTGTAAATGACCCCACCCCTGCCAGGCTACTGCTCTACCCCCTTTATGCCGATATTTGGAATACTCTGCCTACTGCGCCACCTTTAGAACTCTCTTTGCACTACTCTGTCACTGCTCCACATTTAGTCTGGTCTTTGGACCACTAGAGAACATCATCAAACTGTGGACCACCACCCTGGAAACAATTTTGCATCTCATTATTTCTCCTACAGCCTATCAACCTATAGAGCAGGTACAAAAGGCAAAAACGCTCTCATACACCCTTTAGCAGCCAACTAAAAAAATAAAAATACAAGCCTTCAGAGCTCTAAAAGGTCCTTCTTTCTGATAAAATTACAGATACAGTTGTATGCGCAAGACCTAAAAAAAAATTGTCGACTACAGAGGGACAGAAGGATGTTGGTCCAAAGAAGGGTTGTTACTCCAAGATAGGGTCATTTCAGAGGTAGGACCCTAAGGAATAAATATCAATTGGCTAATAAAATAAGAAGCATTAAATGGTTTATTATCTGTGCATGGATTGGACAGTTCATCATAGCTGCCAATTCTCCCTGCCCTCAGGAGACAATCCTAAATTCTGAGAATTAATCCCTGATAAATAACCCTAAAGTATAGCTAAACGCAAACAAAAAATGTAAAATGTATTTGTTTTAATAGGTTTCATTTAATAATTTCACTTTTTTTAATATTTTTCCATACTTAAAAACAGACGTTTTAAACACTATCTTCACTTGCTTGTATTACACAAAAATTTTCTCATAAACAAAATTCTATAACAGATAGAAAATCCCTTTCTTCTGCACTTCTGAAAATTCTTTTCATCGCTGTTGCCAGTCACCTGACTTATGCTAAGGTACTGGTTGTAGAAACCTTGGAATGGCATTCAGGCACAGCGAAACTATGCCTCCCATTCAGCAGAGACCATGTGACAAACATCGGGGCATTCGTCACATGATCAGCACAGAAGATAAGAATTTAAACGATTTAGAGACAATAGTCACATGGGACATTAAGTAAACAGTGGAATTTCACTAATGAAAAGTTAGTAAAGGGCAGTAAAAGTTTACATTGTTCAAAGTAATGCTGTCAACACCCTGCTTTATGCAAGTCTTACATGGCATTTGGGAAAATCTATACCTGGTTTCAAAGGTCGCAAGGCAGAGAAGACTTCTACACTGTTCACATTAACATAAAATCTATAGCAAACATAGTAAGCTGCAACTGGATAAAGCTTTGGCCTCTGTTAGTCAATGCATTGCCTCCATCAATCTATACCATATGTCACATTGTAGATAAAGTGCCTTTCTACAGATCAAATGTCCATGGCAACCCACACCCCAACAAATGCAACATTTTCCATTCCATAAACTCCTATGGATTTCCACATGTGCTAAAATAAGTTTACCAATTCTGCGCCTTCTTCAAAAGTCATGCATTTGTACTGGGTGAGGAAAGTAAAGGGTCCATTAACACGGGGCGCTTGACCTCATGCCCCATGCAGGTCCATGTTTTCCTGACACAAGGATGCACAGGTGTTGCATGCATACCCATGCGGGCTGTCCACAGAAAACCGTTGGGGACATGCAGCAGCATGGACAGAGCCGCTGTGTCCCAATAGGACAGTGCGAGTGCATGTCCCCGAATGTACACAGGGTGAGTTTGGGGACAAGCACACACGTCATATTGTCATATAACCCAGACCTGCAAGGGGCACGCAGTCAAGTGCCCCATGTGAATGGACCCTTAACGCAGTCTACTAAATGCCTGCACTGGCCTTTTTTCTGTACACAAAATGTTTTATTAAATCATTTTGTATCTCACAGATGATTTTGTAAACTAGACCTGTCAGGATGGAATTATGGGAGCTGTAACTGCCCAATTGCTTTTTAAAGAGAAAGCTCCATGGCTGTGATCCTCACTCTTTGCATTACTTCTTTATTTAATGACAGAATTCATGGCATATCACTGAGACAGAACAAGCACGTCACCAGTAAAATGAGATGCAAGCACTTATTCCAGGTGAATTAAGAGACAAAGTAAATACCGAGAAGGTTTGCAAAATACAGGCTTTATGTTTATAGCCAAGGTATTCTTCATTGTACATCTGTGCTCTGACCACACATGGCAAACCAACATAGAACATAAGGAAGCTAGAAGTAAAAAGGAAATATAGAAAAAAAAAAAAGTTATTCTGACCTACATTCATAGTTCACCTGTGTTCTGAGTTTTTTTGTGTGTTTGTGAGATACATGGGAAAGGGGAGTTACTGCTTTATATTCAGTTTAAGCCAGACCTGGGCAAATTGTGGCCAATTGGCTGTCCCTGTCCGGCCTGCAATGCCTCCGCTGTGAGCATGCCTCTCCGAGTTGATCAGCTTCCTCAATGCTTTTACCAGCCTGCTCTACACCAATAATGTACCAGCAGAGGACATTTCTCCACCACTTCATTTATTAATCCTTAGTGTGCACACTATTTTATGAGCAGTTGTACCTAATTACTACCAGTGCCAGGTGTTTGTTTTCTATACATTTACATACTTACAAACCTTCCCAGTGTTGTTCACCTAAGGCGACTAGTGTAATCAACATTTTTTTATTACTATGAAATAAATCTTGGTTTGGCCCTCCACAACAATCCCAGTTTCTCATGTGGCTCCGTGGGAAAATGAATTGCCCACCTCCGGCTTAAACCATGTTTGGCTACGATACCAAGAACTATACTTGCTTTGTAGCACTAAGGTCTTTGGCTCGATGCCCAACCCGGACACTACCTCCATGGAATTCTATCGCAAGTGCCTTGAGGGTAGAGACTGATGTGAATGCGCAATATGTAAAAGTGCTGCATACATTGTCGGCACCATACAAACACACTGCCATTATCCAGCTTTGTGATCCAATGCAATGTATAATCAACCACTTGCCAACCAGCCGCCGGCAGGTCGGCTCTGTCCCACGAAAAGACGTACCTGTACGTCGTTTCACAGGACAGCTAGTGGGGGCTCGTGCACACGCTGATTGGCCACAGGGGGAGCCAATCAGCGGGTCCAGCGGCTGCGATGTCCGCTGGGCACCCGCAATCACTCCCCGTGGAGACGGAACGGCGGTCTGCCGATGTAAACACGGCAGACCCGTTCTGCCAGTAATGAACACAGTGATCCTGTGTTCCTCCTATTTAGGAACACAGGTCTCTGTGTTCATCCAGCAAGCCCATCCCCCACACAAGAGAGAAAGCACCCCCCCAGAGACACATTTAACCCTTTGATCACCCCTGGGTTAACCCCTTCCCTGTAGGTGTCATTAGTATAGTAACAGCACTGATTACTGCAGTAATGTCACTGGTCCCCCCAAAAGTGTCAGTTAGGTTTTTGATTTGTCCACTGCAATGTCGCAGTCCCGCTAGAAATCACTGATCACCACCATTACTAGTAAAAAAGATAAATAAAAAATTACATAAATCTTTCCCCTAGTTTGTAGACGTGATAACTTTTGTGCAAATCAACCAATATACACTGAAGATTTTTTTACCAAAAATATGTAGCAGAAAACATATTGACCTAAAATGATGAAAAAATTTTATTTTAAAATTTCTCTAAATTGGGATTTTTTTTGTAGCAGAAAGAAAAAAATTGCTTTTTTTCGGAATTGTCGCTCTTTTTTGATTTATAGCACAAAAAATAAAAAAAATAAAAAAATAAATCACAGAGGTGATAAAATACCACCAAAAGAAAGGGGAAAAGAAGGACATCAATTTTACTTGGGTACAGCGTCGCACAACTGTGCAATTATCAGTTAAAGTAACACAGTGCTGTATACCAAAAAACGGCCTGGTCATTAAGGGGGGGGGGGGGTCAAACCTTCCAGTCCAGAAGTGGTGTTATTGCAAAGCTCATGCTTAAGGCATATCTAAACCCACAACAGTAAAAAATCAGTGTGCATATGCAGTAAAGCATGCTTGTTATACTTATTGGGGAAGCTAAGGGGTTAATCCTGCGCATTGTGTAAAAAAAAGCGGTTTTATCCTGTCTTCTCTGATTCACCCCCCCCCCCCCTTTACTGTCCCCAATCCATCTTCTACAAAGACAGAGCCTTTGAGGCACTCTGCACATGCTCAGTTTGGTGTGCATCTCTAGCGATTTTTTTTTTTGGAAGGGTGTATGTGATTAGCACAGGGCCAATCAGCACTGTCAGGACAGAGGGTGGAGCCTCATAGGACAGTCAGAGGAGCATGAAAACTCCTCCTACAAGCTTTAACCAGTTCTCGGCCAGACATCAAAAAGTCACAAGACTGCTATATACAGCTGATGAGAAAAAGGTATTTAGCAGTTTATATTTACTAAAATAATTGCATTTCCATGACCTGTGTACTACTGGGATGATCAGCCCCCAACATTCACTATGCAGCAGTCCATGCCCCCTAAGACAGCAGCAATTACTGTAGTGGTGGCAAGAACAATAAGATGCGGTAAGGAGTGCGGTGTTAAGGCACCCTATCGCGGTAAGGAGTGCGGTGTTAAGGCACCCTATCTCAAATGTGTTGTCAACCCACGAGCACCTTTTCCTCCATTGCACTGCCCCACAAGGTTTACATTTATAAACTGTGCTGGGTTATGCGAGTTGGGGTACCATTCAAAATGAATAGCAGTTAGGCACACCGCACATAAGTCCGTGCAATATGGTTGTATGAATAGGCCCTCAATTTTTTTTTTACCTTGTTCTTGTAGTGTAATATAAAATTATTTGTACTGCCTTTATAAAAAGGGAAAAAAAATGCACTTTTGATAAGATAAACTAATTTAGTTCCCAAATGGAAAAACAAATTATGATTATCATAAGGTTTGTGAAAGCCTTTTTCACTGCACTCATTTTGACTAAATCATACTAATTTGTCCATATTGCAACATACCCACCACCCGTTTTCATGGACCAAATGCCGGTAATCTTGGGGTCAGAGGAGGTCATGCCTGCACCCTGTACTACATGTATGGATATGCAAGCTCTGCTTTAGCTAAGGTGTGTGTACTTTGCCATCATTGCCTTGTGTGCCAAGGAACCTTGTCCTGGCACTGCCTAGGACACGCAAGCTATTGGAACACACATTGATTTTTAGTGACGGTTTGTGAAATGATTCACCGTTAGCCAGCCCCCCCCCCCCCCCCCCCCAATCAGTAACACCATAAAGATAATATAACTAGAGATAAAGACAGACTGGAATATTGCATGCATTAATTATTAACATGACATCAACCTCAAAGACGTGCATCCTAAACACATTTATGGCAGGAACATGATAAGCAATGGTCACAAAGTATTGATTATGTTCAGGAGTAATTACACCCAAAGCCTGGCATTTAGATTTAATGCAATACCTGTATTTTGTTTTTCACTTCACTTTAGAATATTTTATCTGTTTAAAAACAGCAGAAACTACAGCACGGGTCCAGTCATCTCACACTCACAAATAGACCATGTTACAGTTAGGCCCCTTTCACACGGGGTGGACTGCAATGAGATCAGCAGGTGATCTGTCCGCAGAGTAGAGTAGCCGATGATAGGTCAATGTCTTCTCAGATTACATAGAGCAGACCTGGACCAAGCCAGCTCTGCTCTATGGACTGGCAGGTGTAGACAGACTCCACCTGTTCGTTTACACCAGATTGCCCTCTGATATGTCTAGAAGAAGGGGGACAGATCCCCTTTCAATCCTTTAGTGGACCAGATCGGAATGGAGGTTTATATGGGTGAATAGAGAACCCGATCAGGTCAGCCTTAAATACTGGTCAGAACAGGTCCGCTGGTCATTCTTGTGAAAGGGGGTCTTAAGACACCGCTGATTACAGGTATTAACACTGCATTCAAGAGGTAAGCAGATGAAAAACGCTGGTCTCTTTCAATTAAGTTTTCAACTTAATTGAACCTGCCACCTGACTGTCAATGGTTGTATCAGTTGTGGATATTTTATTACTGATTCAGGAAAAATGTTCCCATACATGTGTAATACTATTGCACAGGTGGTTTAATGAGCTTTTGATGTTGTGTATTTAAAGATGGCTGCCACATATCCAATTGACCATGTGGTTGTGGCGGTAAGTGCAACCATGTGTTGCTGACCTCACTCACAAAATTACCTGTGAGTGGTCAAGAGGAATGATTACATCCTGGTGGGTGGTCTCTGGTGTACAGGACTATAAAAAAAAAAAAAAAAGGGTCCACAGCATGAGGAATAGTCTTCTTTTTGGAACTGTGGAAAGACCAAGCATGCAGCCAGGATTTCCTATTGTCCTGTTCCTCCAGCTATCCAGTGTAAGCTGTTGACATTTAACTACCAGAGCTAAGTGTTATTTGGTATATTGGGAATGAGAGTGTATGTTTAAGTCATGGTATTTTGTGTAATGTTTATTGTAACTTTTATATGCAAGAGGCGTTATGTATTTTGATGTCCAGTAAAGTTTTGTTTTATGCTTTTTATCAAAACTTTATCAAAAATGTCGGACACCCTGAAGAAAGGTAGGCACCAGGGAGTGTGTGGCAAAAGGTCGTTTGCAGAAGACCGCCAAAACCGACACCTGGCCCTTAATGGTACTCAAAGCCAACTACTGTTCAACCCACCGTTGAAGGAAGGTTAAGATCCGAGCCGCCGAGGAGCGAGAATGAACCCCAAGCGACTTCTGCCTCGATCCTGCTGAGAAGTCTGTGCAGAAGCTTGAGAGGGAAGATGTAAATCAGAGGATCCCTTGACCGAGCCACAAACCTCTGCACCTTTCTGTTGAGCCGAGACACCAACAGATCAACCTCAGGGGTACCCCACTGGGAACACAGCTCATAAAACACCTACGGATGAAGGAACCACTACCCTTGGTCCAACGCCTGCCGACAGAGTTAATCCGCCTGACAAATTTCCAGCCCAGGAATGTGTACGGCGGAGAGGGCTGGAACTACCTGTTCTGCATACCTTAGAATGCTGGCTACCTGCAAAGCCACCAGGACACTTCTTTTGCCCCCTTAGTGATTGACATAAGTGACGGCTGGGGCATTGTCCACTTGAATGCACACTGGACAACCCTGAAGATGATCTGTCCAATGATCCAGACCCAGTCTGATCTCTGGGAGTTCCAAGACATTGATCGGTAGTCTGGACTCTTCCAGTGTCCAGATCCCCTGAGAAGAATGCTTGCCAAGGACACCTCCCCAGCCAGACAGGCTGGCATCTGTGGTGACCACTGTCCCATACAAGGGGAGGAAGGATCTTCCCAGCCGAAGCGCCGGAGAACAAAGCCACCATATCAGAGACTCCCCCGTTCCCCGACTCTGCTTGTCCAGACACTGCGAAATCTTGACAAATTTGATCAGAATGTCCCTTTGCAGGGACCTCGTATGGAACTTTACAAGCCAACATCTCGAAGGTTGAGACCATCAGGCCCAGCACTCGCATGCAAGTCTGGAGGGACGACCAACTGTTGGACAGCAGGAGGCGAATTTCAGCCTGCAATATCTGGAGTTTATCCAGAGAAAAGAGCACGCTGGCTACAGCCAAGTCCAGAGTCAGGCCCAGATAGTCCAGCTTAGTGGACAGAGCCAGAGCAAACTTCTGAAAATTCAGAATCCAGCCGAACTCCTGCAGAGTTTGTATTGTAATCTCCAGGTTATCCACCCGAACAGAGGGAGACTCTGCTCGCAGAAGGAGATCGTCCAACTAGCCAGTACTGCGGATCCCCTGTTGGCGTAGCAAAGCCAGCATTGGGGCTAACACTTTTGTGAAGACAAGACCAAAGGGTAACCACCATAAACTGATAATGCTCTTCTCCCACAGCAAAGCAGAGGAAAACGCTGGTGACTGGCACATGTTGGAAAGTGAAGGTAGGCATCCTTGATATCGATAGAGGCGAGGAAATCTCCCTGATGCAGGGATGCCACCACAGTTCGAATGGATTCCATTGTGAACTTTTGTACCCGCACAAAGCAGTTGAGCGCCTTGAGGTCCAGGACTGAACGCACTTTGCCTTTCTTCCTAGGGACTATGAACAGGTTTGAGTAAAAACCCTGAAAACTTTCCTAAGTTGGAACCGGGACAACCCCCCCCTTGAAGGAACAGGTCTTGTACCGCCCTAAACAGGCCCTGTAAGCAGTCTGGGGACAGGCAAAAGTTAGATGGAAAATACCTTGCCAGGGGACAAGAGCAAAACTCGATCTTGTAGACGGACCGAATGACTGAATGGACCCACTTGTCTTACACCAGGGAAGTCCATGGATCCAGAAATCAGCAAAGATGTCCCCCTCACCCCCGATAAGAGGGAGGGCGCGCCTTCATGCTGAAGGAGCCTCATCCACAAGTCTGGAGAAGCCCAAGCCCGTTTGAAACCTCCTGAGGAGGCCCTGAAAGGCTTCGAGCCCTTGTCAGTCGACCCTGATGGACAAAAAAAAAAAAAAACTTCTTTTGAGCTGAGAAGGAAAGCACACGTCTACCATGAGTCACCAGGGGGACCCCATAAAAGGTGTAAAACACTGTTGCGCTGGCAGCAACAGCCTGTTGCCAGGCAAAAGGCACCAA